>NW_004949099.1:3237098-3247526 GCF_000317375.1 Microtus ochrogaster
TGTGTGTGTATGTGAGTGTGTGTGTGGTGTGTGTGTGTGTGAGTGTGTGTGTGTGTGTGTGTGTGGTGTGTGTGTGTGTGTGTGTGTGTGTAGTCCCACAGCCTTTGTTTGTTGAAGGTGCCAGTGAACCTTAGGAGCAGGGGCGTTTTGGTGTCCCCAGCAAGGTAGATAAGGTGGTCCACAGAGCCTGGCTGGGCTCTGGGCTGAAGATGGCCTCTATTCTTCTAGAGGATGTGGGAGGTGGGAAGGATGGGGTGGGCAGCATTCTTGGGGAGAGGATGTGGTTCTCCTTGGGTGTTCTATTGTTCCTGCCCTGGAGGGGGGGTCCTTTTGAGCTCTGTTACAGCCTGGAGAGGCCCCCTCTCTTCTCTGCAGAATGGCAGGCATCTGGGGTGCACCTGTGCCCGTGTTTGTGTGAATCCAAGCCTCCTGTCTTCCTGCTGCGTTTGTCGTCTGGGTGGTGGGGGTGTTTATATACAGAAGCCTGGGGTTGTTTGGGTGTTCTCTGATGGTGTGAGTGTGCTGTAGGGGCCCAGCGCCTGCATCTACCATTGTCTGCTTCTGCCTGCCGCTGGGCCTTTGGGTCTGTGTGTCCAGCTGTCTGTAGGGCTGGGGGTGGGGCACTCAAGCCCACCAGCCCCTGCCCTATTCCCTAATCTGCCTGCCAGACTGAGTTCTCATCACCTAGCAACCAGGGACTCCAGTCAATGGTAGCCTCTCAGACAAAAAAAAAAGTATTTTCTTGAGAGGAGAGCTTGGAGGGGGAGGGGAACATGGAGGAGAGGGGGAGGGGCATTGTGGAAATTTCTACTGTGAGTCCGTGTCGGCCCAGCAGGCCCCTCGTCCATCTGCTTCTCTGTCTTCTGTGCAGATCCTTGCTCATCTCAGCTTCCCGGGTGGGCAGGGGGTCACTGAGGTTCCAAGTCCTCAGACATACTTACTCTTTCCACTGACCGAGGAGCCTCCGTGGGGCTCCATGAGCCTTATGTGTCTGGGGTGAATGCAAGAGAACAGCATGGGTGTGAGCCACAGGGTACCAGCTGAGGCCTTTAGACCCTCAGGCCTAGGCCTGCCTTGGAGCTCGTTCCGGGAAGGGCGGGCCTGATGGGCTGTTGGGTGGAAGTTTTTGTCTTATTTTCCCTTCAGAATTATGAGTGCCTTCCCTGGGAGCCAGCACCTCAAAGAGGAAGGTCAGGGCTCCCAGGAATGGGAAGGAGGCTGCTCAAGTGCCTCCCCGTGGTTCTCCGTGGCCCATGACTCTCTTCTGGGGCTCGAGTCTTCTCTGGATGCTCTCCCGCTCCATGGCCTTCCAGGCCAGCAGCAGTCTGTTTTGGCAGTGCACAGGCGCACCCCTCCTGCTCGTGCTCCTTGTGGCGATCTTGCTTGTTTGGTTGGTGGCACTTGTTCCTCTCAGGGTGATCCTCCCGCTTCTTAGTTCCCCATCTCACCCACCAGAACGACAGCTCCGGGATCTAAGAATAACCAGACTCATTTAGCACTCGCTGCGTGCCAAGCTCCGTGCTGAGTGCTTGGAGTGTTTCAGCTCACTCGAGGCTGGAGCACGCACACAGCAGGAATGAGCGGCTCCACTTTACACTGGAGGCAGAGAGGGACTGAGTACCTGCCCCATGGTTACAGAGGGTGCCTGACATCTTGTATGTAAGAGTGGCCCTGAACATTTTCTAGAAAGAATGAAGGGGGACAAAATCTCTACTGACTGGAAGGGGTTTGGCTGCTTCCTGCCCCGACAGCCTCGCTGAAGCATGTGAAGTTGTGGGGTCCACCTGTGGAACCCCTGCCCTGCTGGCAGGATGGACCCTGTCCTTCCCGACAGGGTGGCAGCTGAGGGTTGACTTGAAGGCTGTCCAGACTCACAGCTTCTCCTGTTGCTCTCCGTGTGTAGCCTCGCTCTGGAGAGGGTCTGCACTTGTGAGCCCAGAGAAATAATTGCCTGTTTCCCGTCCTCTGTCAGCTCCATGCAGATGCCTGTCAGGACAAAGGAGTGCGAGCCAGCTGCAAACGCCATGTTTCCACAGGCCTGTGTGAAACGAGGGCCGTCAGTGGGTAGATGACCAGTGTCCTGTTCCCACTGCTGTGACATGGGATGAGACAGATTCAAGTCTGTGTTCTAGTCAGCCTCTGACTGGCTGTGAAGCTCCTGTGGCCAGGACGCTCAGGAACCTGTCTAAAAGTTGGTCATATCTAGAGGGACTGATCGCATGGTTGTTTTTGGATGTGAACTACAGTTGTGTCAGAATGGAATCAATGCCAATGTCCCTGCTGGACTTTTTCTCCAAAAGAACAAGTTTCGGATACCCTAAATGAGCCACAAACCACCACAGACCTCCCAGAGCAAATGGTGCCTAGTACCCACCACCTGGTCCTGAGGCGCGCAGATCGCTGGGGCAGGGGAATGGTACAGAGGACCCTTGTGCTTCAAGCAGCCTTCCCGAGACTGGAAGCATTGAGGATGTTCCTTTGGTCCCAGTTGACAGGTAATGGCTCTAACCTGGTCCAGGTCCCTACAGACCTTGCTGCCAACTCAGGGTGCCCCTTCCTAGTTCTTCAGCAAGCTTCTCTCCAGTACAGATAGCCACAGGGGAGCCAATGTTGGGTGATGCAGGATTGGGGTGAGCATGGGAAAGGTCTGTGCTGAATGACACAGGGAGGCTCCCGCAGGGTTCTCCTCTTTACTCTGTCTCTCTGGCTCTTCCTGCCCCTGATTGCTTTCCCTGGAGACAATTTTAAGCATCTCATGGGCTCCTAAATCTTTGTAGTGGGGTTGGCTTGTAGGATATCTTCCTGGAGACAGGCCAGTGACAGGAGCGAGAGACAGCATTCTGAACAGAAGTGGCAGCCAGTGAAGTGGAACCAGGAGCAGCCAGAGAAGCCAGGGTGGAGCTGCAGCCTGAGCCCATTCTGTGTGTGAGGCCCTGGCCGGGGCTCAGTGGGATGTGATAGCTGGACAAGGTCAAGCAAGGGAAGAACGACGTGTATCTAGAACTTACCCATGTCCTGGGCTAGCAGTCTGCAAACGCAGCCTCTCCACTCTTGGGATGCTGAACGCTGAATACTTGTGTTTCTGTGGGAGCTGATTAGATCAAATATGCCTGGAGCTGGTTTCTGGGGGAAAAGAGGTTTGAGAGGGGAGCTGCCTGCGGGAGGTTATTTAGCAAGGGAACTTGGGGTGTGGAGTAGAGTGGCAGAACCCCAGGAATCCCCTGGGTATTCCTGCAATGTTGTCCCTCATTCCAGGCCACACCAGCCAGTTGCCCAATGGGGCAGGCTTCTTCTAGCCCCTTCCTCCCTGAGAGGAACGTGAGCTAGTAGTAGGGTGGCTGTCATCAGTTGAAGCCCCTTCCCATGAACCCAGTGACAGTCATCAACACTCACATCTGCTTCAGCGGGATCCGCTGCTCTTGGCCCAGAAGCAGGAATCAGGGCTGCACAGTGTCCCCTACCACACGGCATATGCAGGGTCACACACCATACCAATTCAAAGCTGAGATTCTAATTAGGTTTCTTTCTAACACTCGCTTGTTTTCTTCCAGTGCTTGCTGCAGACCCTGGGATGAGGGTGCTGGTAAAGGGACAGAAGGGGCCCTCAGCACAGTATACTTGGGGACAAATTCAAGACACCATCCTCCTTGCCTCTAGACCCTTACTCCTCCACACAGAACACTGTGATGGTGTCTCATGGGCACCTACAGTCATCCCAGCCTGTGAACAGTCACTCATGGCCCCTTCTGTCCCAGCCTTCCCTTTGGCTGTTCCTAGCTTTGTAGTTTCTGGCTCAAATGTTCCCACTCTTTTGTCCCCCTGTCGACACCAATCTGTCCTGTCCTGGATCTGTCCTATCAATGCCATGCTGCCCGTGGAGCGTGCGAGAGGAGATCACTGAGTAATGTGCGGTGAGGGTGGGCACTGGTATGCGCTACACCCTCTGTTGGCCCAGCACCTTGCCCAATGCCTGGCGCAAGGGAGGCATCCGGGGAATCTGAGTGAGATCATGGCATGAATACATGATGAGTGCAATATGATATAAATATCCCTAACCTCAGGCAGGAAGAGCTCGGGCCTGCCAAAGATAGCCAGGGCTGGTGACATCTTCCTTTTTGCTTCCCCCTGGAGGTAGAACAGAGCTACCTCAGTTTCCCCAAAGAAATAAGCAAAGCAGTGGGCTGCAGTCCACATCCTGGGAGCAGCTCAGAGTGTTTTTTTTTGGAAAGTGGATGGAAGGGGACCAGCCATTGTTGGTTTCTTCTGAGGCCAACTTTCTTGCCTGGTTTACACCATCTTTCCAGTTGAGTTCCTGATATCTGTCTGTGTGTGTCTCTGTCCTCACCTCTTCATGAGGACACCAGCCGGTGGCTTAGGACCACCCGAAAGCCACACTTTCACTTTAACTATCTCCTTAGAGGCTATCTCTAAGTGCTGGCTCACCCTATAATTATGAGGTTTTGGGGTACACAGCTCATCTGTAAAATGAGGGGCAGGTTGTCTCCAAGAGGCCTGACACTTCCTGCTCATTGTTTTTGAGAATCCTGGAGACTGCAGCTCAAAGGCACGTGCCCAGCGTTAAAGAACTAGTGTGTATTTTGAATGTTACTCTAACAAGCCAGCCCTTTAAACACGACTTCACAGCACCGTGACTGTGCCAGGCTCAAGATAATCCCAATTTTATTCACAAAGCGTTCATTTAGCGCCTTGAGGACTCTCCTGTCTGGCCGAGGGACATGACTTTTAAGTTTAGGGATGAGCAGCTTCATCTTTCATCTTATCATGCATCTCCATGTACAGGGATGGAATAGTCTAAGCTGCTGGCTCCTCAGGCTGGGCGCTGTGGGCACATGGCTATGGAACCCCCTGCTTCCTCCCTACAGCCCTCAAAGCCTTGCATGGTGGGCGGGGAGCCAGGCCCCGCTTGGGTAGCATCACCATGGCAACCTCTCCCCGCTAGCTCCTCGTGGAGACCCGGGCATCTGTGGCCATGGTGACTGGTCCCCTCCACTGGCACATCTGCATAGCAACCAGAGAGGGTACGAATTGCAGCTGGGACCCGCTTCAGGAAGGCAGGTACTTCTCAGTGCTCGGTAGGCCATTATGGAGAGGAGAGACACGGGGAGACAGACAAAGAACTCTGACAAAAGACTTGAAACCATGAGAGGCTAATAAACCCAGAACGTTCCTAGCACAACCATAAGGTGCTCAAAAACAACTGTGTGATTGGCAGATGAGGAAAAACACAAGCTAAGCTGAGTGTGTGTGTGTGTGTGTGTGTGTGTGTGTGTGTGCGCGCGCGCACGCGCGTGTGCTGGGAGGTATGCAGGGAAGGGGGCATGGCCCTTGCTGTAAGTCTGAGGGCAGGCTTTAGTACATTTTTGCTAGGTCAATTTGGCAATATGTATCAAAAAGCCTTTACACGCTTGTGTCTTTTGAACCGTCAATTCCAGATCTAGTAATTTATTCCAAGGTAGTAATTAAGCGAGTAAAGATTTAGCTATGCGTATGTTCCCCGTAGGGACAATTAGAATAGAAAAAAGTTTAAAACAACCACGAGGTGGGGGGCTTAAATCATCTCTCTTTGTGTTCATACAAGGGAAGGCTATGTAACATTAGAATGCCGTGGAAGACCCTTGAGCGATCTTTTCAGTACTGTAAGTGCAGCCGGCTCTGACAGGTGGTCAGGGGGCAGCCGTTCAGGGGATCCTCCCTACGCTCCCAGTCTTCAGCATTCTGCCCAAAGCAGTGTAACGGGGTTCAGAGCACGATCCCTTTTTCCAGAGGGAACTTGAGGTTTCTCTGGAGGCAGTACAGGCCATAGGAGGTGCTGAAAATTGGTTGGGTTTGACATGCCATCAACGGTGTGAGTTGGGGGATGGCCTTTGTCAGGGAGCCTACCGTGAGGTAGAGTCACTTCTGCAATGATTAGCTCACTGCAGTCCACTGTCCACAGACCAGACACCAATGGCTGTGGAGGGATTGCAGCTATGATCAGAGCAGCATCTGGAAGGGCAACCACCTCAGGCTCAGCTCCACCCTGCCACCCCTCTCCCCCCACAGCTTTTCTCTCTTCTGCTACAAACTGATGGGGAGGAGAGAGGAGACACAGCCCCTGGGACTGAGGACTTGCTTCAGTTTTAGCAAACTCTTCCCTGATTGGTCCTTATTCTTTCTCATTTGTATGTACCCAGCCAATCAAGACTCATTGGGATCTATATAAACCCCATCCACAGTATCCTTGGAGTCAGACTCTCTGGACCACTTGTCAGAGGTTGGTTCTTCATGCTCCCTCAGAGGCTTCTCTTGCCTCACACTGGGAACGTGGGCCAGCCTTTGAGGCTGGCTGTCTCTGCTTTTACTATTGTCAGCCACGGCCTTCTTCTAAACTCAGAGCTGTAACACAGCTGGTGACCCCTCTTGTTCATGATCTCATCTTCTGTTCCTCTGTTGGGTCTTCACCCTCCTGAGGTCGTTCACCGTCACCATTTCTTCAGCCTTTGCTGTCTGCCCACTTCATTTGTGGGGGAGGGGCAAGGCAAGACTCACAGGGGAATCAGCTGCCGACAGTGCACCTGAGTCCAGAGGATGGGCCGTTAAGGATTGAAATCATTTTCAAGGCTAATCAAAGTTCTCATCTGGGAACAACACTATTTGCAAGGGAAAAAAAACCGATTTCAACATGAGGTGTTTGTAAAATAAATTAATAATTAATAAAATCTTTCAAAGTGTGATGAGATTCCCATTACAATTTCTATTTAACTTTTTTTGTAGGGGAGTTATGTTTTTTTTCCAGATGGGGTTTCTCTGGGTAGCCCTGGCTGCTTTAGAACTCACTTTGTAGACCAGGCTGTCCAGTACACCAGACTGACCTTGAACTAACAGATCAGCCTGCACCTCCTTCTGAGTGCTAGGATTAAGGGCCTGCGCCACCACTGCCTGACTCTGACTAACCTATTTAACTGCACAGCTCAGCAGCGTGGAGCACACAGTGCCCTGCAGCAACTTCATCTTCCCAAACCGATGCTCTGCCCCCTTAAGCACTTGCTCCATAGTCTCCCAGGCCCTAGCACTCACCATGCTACTTTCTTTGAATCCAAGTCTCTAGGGACCACACACATGTGGAATCATACGACACTTGTCCTTTCGTGACTGGTTTTTAAAATTATGTATTTATTCGGGATCAACCTACCCCTGGACCCAGCAATATTACTCTTGGGAATATACCCAAGAGAGGCCTTATCATACAACAAAAGTATATGCTCAACTATGTTCATAGCAGCATTGTTTGTAATAGCCAGAACCTGGAAACAACCTAGATGCCCTTCAATGGAAGAATGGATGAAGAAAGTATGGAATATATACATATTAGAGTATTACTCAGCAGTAAAAAGCAAGGACTTCTTGAATTTTGCATACAAATGGATGGAAATAGAAAACACTATCCTGAGTGAGGTAAGCCAGACCCAAAAAGAGGAACATGGGATGTACTCACTCATATTTGGTTTTTAGCCATAAATAAAGGACACTGAGCCTATAATTCGTGATCCTAGAGAAGCTAAATAAGAAGGGGAACCCAAAGAAAAACATATAGGCATCATCCTGAATATTAACCTTCATCAGGCGATGAAAGGAGACAGAGACAGAGCACACATTGGAGCACCGGACTGAAATCTCAAGGTCCAAATCAGGAGCAGAAGGAGAGAGAGCACGAGCAAGGAACTCAGGACCGCAAGGGGTGCACCCAGACAATGAGACAATGGGGATGTTCTATCGGGAACTCACCAAGGCCAGCTGGTCTGGGTCTGAAAAAGCCTGGGATAAAACTGGACTCGCTGAACATAGCAGACAATGAGGACTACTGAGAACTCAAGAACAATGGCAATGGGTTTTTGATCCTACTGCACGTACTGGCTTTGTGGGAGTCTAGGCAGTTTGGATGCTCACCTTACTAGACCTGGATGGAGGTGGGTGGTCCTTGGACTTCCCACAGGGCAGGGAACCCTGATTGCTCTTTGGGCTGACGAGGGAGGGGGACTTGATTGGGGGAGGAGGAGGGAAATGGGAGGCGACGGCGGGGAAGAGACAGAAATCTTTAATAAATAAATAAATTAAAAATAAAAAGAAACAAAAAAATTATGTATTTATTTGGTGTGTACATGTGCACTTGTGGAGGGCAGAGGTTGCTATTAGAAGTTTTCTGTTGTATCCCACCTTAATTTTTGAGACAAGGTCTCTTAATGAACCTATTGCTCACCAATACTTCTAGCCCCAGGGATCCTCCTGTATCTGCAATCCCAGTGCTCTGACTATAGGCACTCAGCACGCACACACACACACACACACACACACACACACACACACACACACACACACACACACCGTCACTCCACTTGTACTGAAATAAACTATCTTAGCAAGCACTTTGTTGACTGAGTGAGACTCAAAAGCAATACTGTGGAAAGCAATTGAGGAAGAGAGTCAGCATTAGCCTCTGGCCTGTGCATGCTCATAAACACACATACACGCGTGTGTACACATACATATGAATACACACCGGTAAACAATGTGGCTCCTAGATACATTGATTTTATTTTCTCGGCTTTGTTTTTTTCCTCCTTTCTAAACACTCTGTAGTGCCCGTGTATTGTCTTTGAAACAGGAAGAAGAAAGCAGCCAACACGGTTTAAAAGGGGTCAGTGTCTGGATTCACAGGCCTCCACGGCCAGCAAGAGGGAAGTCACTCACTCTGCAACATAAATTCTTCGGTTCCAAAGGGGTTCACAGCTCTGTGAATAAAACAGGCACTCGATAAATATTTGCTGAATCAATTAATAAATGAATTTGCTCTGGGGTTTCTTTGTGTGATAGGCTCCCTGGTGCATTGGGAATGAAATCAATTTACAAAACTGCAGTTTGCGCCCTGCGCTGAGCCACTGTGCGGAGCAGAGACCAGACAGGCAGATAGGCCCAGTGCCTGCTCTCTGCACCGCCCTGGCCCTCTGCCCTTTGTCTTGTACCCAAACTTAGGCTTGTTTCACTGAACGAGGACAAATTGCCTGCTGCTGTCTTGGCATTTTAGTGTTTGTGTGACACTTTTTAAGGGTATAGGGCTGCTGCCCAGAGTAACAGTGCAATGGTAACAATCAAGTGGATATGGCCAGGCATGGGGTCGGATATCTGTCATCCCAGAACTCTGGAGGTGGAGGAGAGAAAAGTCAGGAGCTCCGGGCCGTCCTCAGCTACACAGGGAGTTCGAGGCCAGCTTAGGCTACACAAGACCTTGTCTCAAGGAAAAAAAAAAAAAAATCAAGTGACTATGAAACTGTTGAATCTGTATAAATAGTGTTGCATTGCTTGGATAAAATACTTGAGCTAATCAACTGCAAAGCAGGAAAGGTGGGGCTGGTAAGATGGCGTAATGCATGACGGCACTTGCTGTCAAGCCTGGTGCCTGAATTTGACTCCTGGAACCCGCATGGTAGAAGGGAAGAATGGAGCTGTCCTCGGACCTCTATACATGTGCTATAGTACATACATGAACACACATAAAAGAAAAACTAATTAAAAAACAATATCAAAGAAGAAAGGCTTGTCTTGGCTTGCGGTTTAGAGAGCCTCAGTCCACCACTGGCTGGTCTTGTTGCTTTGGATCTGATGGGGCGAGGCATCACGGAGGAAGCATGTGGCAGAGGGAGCTGCTCCTGTCATAGTTTCTGGGAAGCAAAGAGAAAGAAGAAGGGGCCTGGAGGGGTGGCCCAGATGTTAGGAGCACTTGTGGATTCAGTTCCCAGTACCCACATGGTGGTTCACAATCATCAGTAACTGTCTAGTTCCAGGGACCCAATGCCCTTTTTTGAACTCCTCGGGCACCAGGCTTGCATGTGGCACCCAGACACAGGGAGGAAAAACCTTCCTGTACATTAAAAAAAGAAAAGTCTGTACACACACACACACACACACACACACACACACACACACACGCACGCACATTGAAGCACAGCTTGACCCTGAGCCCCCAACAGAACCCCAGCAGCCCTCATCTTCTGGCATTTATTCTGGTGGTCAGAGCTTCCCTGTCACTGTGCTAAGTGATAAACATCATTGTCTAATTTTGCCTTAAAATATACATATGTGAATGGTGTACTGCATATTTGTAATCCTAGCACTTTGGGAGTTGGAGACCTGAGGGAAATAGAGTTCAAGGTCATCCTTGGTGTTGTAACAAGTTCAAGGCCAGCCTGGACTACACAAGAACTTGTCTCAAAAACAAACAAACAAACAAAAGGGAGAAGAAAAAAAACCCAAACCAAACCAAAACAACAACATAAAAACCAAACCAATGGGGGCTGGAGAGATGGCTCAGAGGTTAAGAGCATTGCCTGCTCTTCCAAAGGTCCTGAGTTCAATTCCCAGCAACCACATGGT
>NW_004949099.1:3247626-3263614 GCF_000317375.1 Microtus ochrogaster
CTGGTGCCCTCTTCTGGCCTGCAGGCATACACACAGACAGAATATTGTATACATAATAAATAAGTAAATATTAAAAAACAAACCAAAACAAACAAACAAACAACAACAAAGCCAAACAGGCATTCAGTTTGTCTCCTGTCTGCTTGGCATCAGGAGTAGCATTCCATTAGTGAGACCAGGCCTGCTGCTGTATGGAACTGCAGTTTGCTTTTACGTAGATAAATCTTGTATTTCTGCTTCCCTGTGGGTGGGGCCAGAGCCTGTGCTAAGTTGCAGTGCCTATCCTGGAGGCAGGGCCCATGGTGCTCTGAGCATGTGAGGAACAGAACTGGAGTGGAATTGCCAACACATGACTTACCTTTCTTAGATGAGGAGACGCAGCTCTCCCAAACTATCATTCCAGTTTTTCCACATCATTGTTGATACCTGTTACTGTCCAGTGTTTTGATTTTACCCATTCTCATGGGTGTGTGAAGATCCTTCACTGTGGCTTGTCCTTGAATACCCAGGTTACTGAAGGGTCTTCACAGCGTCTGCATTTACTGGCCATTAGGGTAACATCTTTGGTGGTGTTCCTGCTCAAGTCTCCCTGTTTCTGTCCTTTCTTCTAGTGGAGTTCTATGTATTCTATAAACACAAGCCTTTTATCTGTCATACACATTACTGTGCAATTATTAATGTTAGCATCTCTTGTATACATCCTATGCTATTAGCAAGAGTATCTGTTACGTATGTTGCTGGTACCTTTTCCCATGCTGTGCTCCACCTATTGCTGCCTTTGGATATATAGACTTTCTCATTTTCAATTTAGTTTAACTTTTCTTAAAAAGAATTGATTTTAAAATTCTAATACATAGTCTGCATAATGGATTTTCTACAGGGAGTATGAACTACATGTTTATTTTAAAAATTCTTTTCATATGTCTCTATGTGTGGTATAGTGACCCGGACATCACCAATTTGGCTAGGCTGACCGGCTAGTGAGCCTGCTCACTGGCCTCAGGCTTACTGATGGTCTTTAATGAGAGGTTCCGTATTGCATTTCTTGACAGGAAAAAGGAAGATGTAAAGAATGGAAAGCCACTAAAGCTGTGATTATCTGTGGGTTGCATTACGATGGCTCATCAGGTCGGGAGGGGGGGCCTGTGAAGCAGATGATTCACGTGAGTCCCAGGTCAAAGACAAAATGTGGACATCTGAACAGCAAGACAATCACAAGCCAAAATGTTTGAAAGATCCTATTTACACCAGCTTAAATTAACGTCAAAGACCTAGGAATAAAAAATTCTTTTTTTTTTTGTTTTATTTTAGGCATGGCAGCACACACCTTTGAGCCTACCACTCAGAAGGTATCTCTGTTAGTTCAGGGCTAGCCTGGTCTACATAGCAAATTCCAGGCCAGCCAGGGCAATGTGTCCAGAACTAGACTGACCCAAAACCTTCTTAGAGGACCTAATGAAAGGACAAAAGGGACCCAATCTGTGTCCTTACTCAGGGGCAGACTTAGCAAGGTCAGGGCTGGGGCAGATCCTCAAAGGAGTTAAGGCTTTGGATCCAGGAACTTGGCTTTCCTCACTAAAGAGACAGAAGTTATCAGTCCCAAAGCCGCTGTGTGCTGGGTCTCTGACACACTTGAGCAGGCCTGTGTGTGCCTTGTGCAACATAGCTTGATTAGCTTCCTAATCAAAAACTGGGTGTGACGTCCACATCTGTAATCTCAGCACTAGGGAGGTGGAGGCAGGAAGGTTGAAGGTTCAAGGCCATCCTCAGCTATGTAGTCAGTTGAGGTCAGCCTGGAATACATTAAGTCCTGTCTAGGGGTTGAGGGAAGCGCCTAATGCTTAAGAAAAACACTAAAAATTGAAACTATGTCTTGGAAGTGCTTGGGAGGTGACACAGTTGGTAAAATGCTTGCAGTCCACGTACTAGGACCCAGGTTCAGTTCCCTAAGGTCCCTGTGAAAGCCAGGTGTGGTAGGACACACCCATCTGTAATACCAGTGCTGAGGAGGTAGCCAGGCCAGGGGTCCATGGGACTTACTAGCCAGCTAGGACAGAGGAATCCATGAGCTGCAAGTACATGGAGAGTCCTTGCCTAGAATAACGGTGGAGAGTGATTGAGAAAGACCCCTCATGTTTACCCCTCCACACGCATGTTCACCTACTTCTTCCCTTCGTGAATATGTACACATATACCCTTCACCACACACACCAAATATATGACCTAAAGGTGCGCTAAACCAGACATCTCTGGAGAGGGGCTAAGTTTTCTACCTCATTCTGTTAATGTCATGATTTCCAGATGTGGAGACAACCTTTATTTTTTGGAATAAACTTGAATCAACATGATCAGATCATATTCATTTAGATTAAATTTATTGGATTCAATTGGGTAATGTTTAATTCGAGATTTTTTTCCATTTATTTTTTTCAAGTGATATTTCCTTTCTCATAATGTCTTCATTGGATTCTGGTATCAAGTATAGTCTAGCCTCATAAAGCAATTTGTGAAGCGTCCCCTTTCTCTTCTCTAAGTCAAATTTCTAATTTGCTGGTGAAGCCACCCGAATCTTGAGTTTCCTTTGTGAAAAGATGTTAAATTATGATTTTAGTTTCTGTAATAGTTTCTTTGAAAGTTATGAAACCTTTAATAGTCTATATTTCTTCTTGTGCCAGATATGGTAAGTTGTCCTTTCATTTCATAGAAATTTTCAGATACGTAGGCATAAAAATTTATTCAGTGTCTTAAGTTTTTACTGTAGACAGAATCTGTAATGGTGTTCTCTTTGGTGTTCTAAGACAAGGCCATGAGTAGCTCAGGCTAGTCTTTATCTCCTGATCTTCCTGTCTCCACCTCCCAAATGCTACATGACAGATGTGTGCAACTACACTTGGCTTCCCTCTTTCTCTTTAAGAAAGATTTACTTTTATTTTTGATTGATTGATTGATTGATTGATTTTGTGTGTGTGTGAAGGTGACCTTGGAGAACAGAAGAGGCCATTGGATCCCCAATATCTGTAGCTACAAGTGGCTATGAGCCACCCAATATGGGTTCAGAGTACCAACTCAGGTCTCTGCAAGAGCAGCTAGCACTCAAAGTCACTCTCCAGCCTCTGCACCTGCCCCTCTTCTCTGTTCTCATTTTCTCAAACTTTTCAAAGACAAACCGTCTTAGCTACCCTAACTGCCTCTCTCATGTGCTTCTTTCTGCCTCTTCATTTCCTGCTCTCATCTGCATTATTTTCTTACTTCTTCACAAACTTGGAGACCAAGGTCGACTCTTTCCATTTCCTTCTTCCTGTGCTATTTGGTCATCCCTAGTCTTGTAATCCTGTGTAAATTCGGCACCAGCTCATCAGTCCTACAAGAAGGCTGATTGGGACTCCGCTGGAGATGTGTGGGTGTGTGGGTCCCTTGGAGAGAATTCCATCCTCGTTGCAATGTGCCCTAATCCACAAGCATGGGTGATCTCTCATTTAGGTCATTCCAATGTTCTTTAAATTGTATTTTGTAGTGTCCAGACTTTTAAAGCCTCCTGCTAAGTTTATTCTTTTGATTCTGTTATGAACACAATTATCTCCTCTGTCTTCTTTTTATTTTTGAGATAAGAACTTGCTTGGCAGCACAGACTGGCCTCAAATGCATAACAATCCTCCTGTCTTGGCCTCTTGAATCCTGGAAGAACAGGAGCATGCCACCACTCCTGGCTTTCAGAATTGTTTTCTTAATTTAATTTTTGAATTGCTCACTGAAAATGTACAATGATATAATTGAGCTTTGTATACTGATCTTGAAATGTTGCTTAGCTCATATATATAATTTTGTGTTATTTGTTTATTTATTTTTATTATTATTTATTTATTTATTTTTATTATTATTTATTTTTAGTGGAATTCTCAGGATTTTCTAGGGTAAGAATATTGACTAGCTTCACCTATTCCTTTCACATATCCATATCTCTAGTCCCTTTTCCTGTCACATTGCTCCAGTTATAGTCATTAGAATAATATTGGATATGAGAATGGACCTCCTCATCTTTGTAGTCTTAGGGAGAAAACGCTCAAACCTTACATCAATGGGCTTAATGTTATTCCAGTTACTTGTTATTTCTCTGCTATGTCAGTTTAATTGATTTTCAGATATTGAGCCAACCTTGCATTCCTGGAACAAATCTAGCTTTGTCATGGTATATAATTTATTTTGTTCATGCTTGGATCTGGTTTACTAGTATTTTCTTGAGGATTTCTAAATTCTTGGTCATTACAGATATGTCTGTCATTTTAAAATTTTTGTTTGTTTGAGACAGAGTCTTGTGTAGCCAAGGCTATCCTTGGGCTTTTCTGTTTCCTGGGTTTTGGGATTGCAAATGTGTGCCTCCACACCTG
Organism: Microtus ochrogaster; assembly: GCF_000317375.1. NCBI lineage: Eukaryota > Metazoa > Chordata > Mammalia > Rodentia > Cricetidae > Microtus > Microtus ochrogaster. The sequence goes on from NW_004949099.1 coordinate 3,252,012, forward strand.
ACTTGTAATTCTCTTTTCCTGTGCCATCTTTAACTCACTCAGCTAATGCTGGCCCCATAAACAGTATGAGGTTCCACCTCCTCTCCTGTCATCTTGAGGTCTTTTCCTCTCTAGCTATTGGCAGTTGTAAAGCGATTTGATGTTGTGGAATAGAATATTTGTCTATGTAAAGATGTACTGCATTTCTTTGTGTTGCAAAATAAGTTAACTATGTAAAGATGTGCTGCATTTGTTTGTGCTGCTGCATTTGTTTTCTTTTCTTTTTTTTTTTTTTTGAGACAAGGTTTCTCTGTGTAGCTTTGGAGCATGTCTTGGAACTCACTCTGTAGCCCAGGCTGACCTCAAACTCACAGAGATTCACCTGTCTCTGCCTCCTGTGTGCTGGGATTAAAGGCATGTGCCACCACTGCCTGGCTACATTTGTTTAACTATGTAAACTATGTAAAGATGTGTCGCTGTTTCACCTTGCCTGCCTAAGGAACCTGATTGGTCTAAAAAAGCTAAATGGCCAATAGTTAGGCAGGGGAGAGATAGGTGGGGCTGGTGGGCAAAGAATAAGGGGAGCCAAGCAAGCCAGCCAGACCCTACTAGCTAGGGGCCAGTTGGTAGGAGGAGGAATTTAGGCTGTGGGAAGAAAGAAAAGAGATGCCAGGGGGATGACAAGAGTCAGCCAGTCAGACATGAAGGAAGCAGGAAAATAGGACATACAGAATGAAAGAAAGGTAAAAGGTCCTAAGACAAAATATAGATGAAGAAAAACAAGTTAAATTAAGTTATAAGAGCCAGTGGACAAGCATAAGATAAGGCTGAGCATTCATAACTAATAAGTCTCTGTGTTGTGATTGGGGGCTGGTGGAATGAGACAGCCTGCTATAATTTGGACATAGCCTTTGCTTTGTAGACTGCTTTGGCAATTAATTAATCTAGTCTGCTTGTTTATTTATTTATAAATTAGTCCTGGTAGTGTGTGTGTGTGCATATATTTCTTGTAATTTATCTATTTTTTCCATATAGTAATGGCATAGCATTTCTTTATAATCTTTATTTTTCTCAGGGTATTAGTAATGTCACTTCTTTTATTTTTGTTTCGAGTAGTTTGAATCCTCTCTTTTGTTCTCAAACAGTTTAGGTAAAATTTTGTCAATTTTGTTGCTCAAAGAACTGGCTTTGGGCTTTACTCTTTGTTCTCTACGGGTTTTGTGTTCTTTGTTTCATTAATTTCTAGTCCAGCCTTTACCGTTCTCGTCCTTGTGAGGGCTTCAGCCTTAGTTTGCTTTTCTCTTTCCAGTATCTTAGGAGGAACATTAGATTATTGCTTTGAGAGCTGGGTATAAGGCACATGCTCAAAATCCTAGCACTTAGAGGCAGGAGGATTACTGTCAGTACCAGGTCAACCTGGGCTGTATTATGAGACCCCATCTCAAAAAACAACAAAGACTTCATCTGTCTGTGATCCCCTTCTCGTCACACAGGCGTGGCAGCTGTCCAGTTCCCTTGCACTACTGTTTTGGCTGCATCCTGTATATCTTAGTCTATGTGTTCAGTTTTAGTCACGTGAAAGGTATTTTTGTAGTTATTTTTTGTTTTTAACTGTATAAATATTTTCCTAGGGGTTGAATCAAAGGCCAAGCATATACCAAGCAAGTGCTCTTCCACTGAGTACATCCCCCAAAAATGTTTTTGCATTTTACTTTGAGACAGGGTCTTACTAACTTTCCCAGGCTGTCCTTGGACTCATTGTATAGCCTAGGTGGCCTTGAGCTTGTGATGATCCTCCTGCCTCAGCCATCTACAGTTTCAAGGCTTCTCAGCCTTGTAGGTCTAAAGGCTTGCACCAGCAGGTCCAGCTTACCATATACATCTTACTGGTCAGATCATCGTCAGACCTGGACTGGCTTAACTACATTGTCATAGGGAACATTGCTCCCAGTTAGCTCCCTCTCTCCTTTTTTTTTTAAAATTTATTTATTATATATACAATATTATGTCTACATGTATGCCTTCAGGTCAGAAGAGGGCACCAGACCTCATTACAGATGGTTGTCAGCCACCATGTGGTTGCTGGGAATTGAACTCAGGACCTCTGGAAGAGCAGGCAATGCCCTTAACCTCTGAGCCATCTCTCCAGCCCCCCCCCCTTTTAAAGATACTTTGTTTCCTATATTATATGTATTTCTGTGACAAACCTAGGGAAACTTGTGATTACTATAATGTCACCATTGGCCATGTAGCTCAATGCCTGTTTACATACACTTTCTGTGCTATCAACAGATACGCTACATGAATTATATTCCTTTAAAATTTTTTTATTACATTTCTTTATTTATTGTGTATATGTGCACATACAACAGCATGTGTGAGGGTCAGAAGACAACTTGCAGGTGTCAGTTCCCTCCTTCCATTATCTGGGAATTAAACTCAGTCAATCTTATGAATCCTGTAAGTTTTAGGAACTTCCTGGGCCTTGTAATTTATGCAAATTATGTAAATTATTTCCTCTGTTTTATAAGCTTCTTTCCCTTCTCCAGGAAAGAATGCTTTTGTGGAAGGAACTGCTGCCCAATGAGCATGGTACACACCTGTAATCTCAGTTCTCCAAGGCAGGAGGATCACAAGTTTGAGAGCAATCTGAGACCCAGCCCAAACATCTTCTTTTATTTCTTTATTGGTATTCTCTGTTTGATACACTGATATCACCACACCTTTCTATATTCCTTTTGTTCTGTGACCCTAGAGATGGTTGCTTTAATGTTATTTGTTAGTTCCATCTTTTGCTGGTTCTCACAGTTTGGATTGCTTGATTTAAAAAGCCATGTGAATTATTCTTCTTTATAAGCCTTATAATTTTTACTGGAAACTTCAAATTTTGGATACTGTATTGTGGGAACTCTGGACTCTGGGCCCCAAGGGGCCTATTCTTGCAATTTGATCTTTTAGTTTTTGTGACTTGCTTGGTAAAGGGTAACTTCTACTTCCTGGCTTCCCTTATCTGGAGCTTGGTCCCAGCAACAGAGATCTGGGGACAGAATGGGAAATTCTGAAAGTCCCCTGGGAAGAAAGGCTCGCGCCATGAGCTAGCCTGGTCAGGTCCCTGTGCATAGGATGCAGGCATCAGGGCTGGCGTCTGCATCAATGTTTGAGGCAGAGGTAGAGGGGCTCACTATATCCCACATTCTTACACATCTAAGTTTTCGTGAACAGATGTCGCTTTGTTTGATGTTTTCTCTTAGGAACATTTCCAGTGGATTTACTATTTTTAAAATAAGTATTTATGCCATAACAACTTAATCGTCGCAGACACCACACAGCCTGTCAAACCTCGGATCAGGCTGGACATGGCTGCTTTCCTTTCTTGTTTGTACTGATTTTTACACAATAACCACCGCAATCTCCAACACCCCAGCTTTGTGAAGGTGCGATACCGTTTAAATGAGCATTGCCATTTAAAGCTAAAGTACAAACTCCTTCAAGCTAATTGTGTTATTTCCTTCCAAAACATAAAACACCTGCCTCACCCCTAAGTACCTGCTTTCATGGACTGAAACTGCGGGCTGGTTCTTTTGTTAGGCACATACACGAGTTTTGTTAGGTTTTGTTTTTTGAGACAGAATTTAGATCTGTAGCTCAGGATAGCCCGGACTGGCCTAGAACTTCTGAGTGCTGGAACTTCAGGTGTATGTATTATATCACCAAGTCTGGCCCTTCCTGCCATTTCTGATGGAACTGCAAATACCACTAAGAACCTATGCCAGTCTCTTTACTGTTTGCTCCATTGCCAGCACCCTGGGAACCCCACCTTGGTGAGCCTCCACTCTCTGGTGGGCAATTTTATACCTTTAAGAATATTTGAACAACCTTGTTATGCTTTTCTGTTTGAGCTCAGTAAAAGCACCCACTTGATATTGTCTAGAACTGAGTGCAGGTGACATCGTTTCAATGTGTAGAAACACATGTCTTCTATGGTAGGCAGTGGGGGAGCCCAACAGCTCCTCTGTCTATGGAACACACCTTCCTGTGAGAACCATGGTTCTTTTGTCTGGAAAAGACAGTTTTGAGTATTTCTAAGTGGGATAAGGCTGTCGCACAACATTGAGGTAGGAGGCAAGAACCTTTGACTGTGGTGGGGAAGACTTTGCGGTTGCTTAGCTTAGCAGTGTGAGAGCTGAACGAGCCTGTGGAGGAGGATGCAGAAGAATGTCCCCCTTAGTGTGGCCTCCAGAGGAAGGGAAGGGCACCAGGCTGGGAGACCTTGTGGTGGAAAAGGCAGCTTCAGGCCCCTGATGAGTCATGCTCGGTTGGAGGTGATATAATGACCTTTATTACCTGTCCATACTTTTAATGACCTTTATTTTACCCAGTAAATGCACTTGTGGGTTTGTCAGTTTCCCTACTGCTGTGACAAAATTCCTAAAAGAGTCAACTTAGAAGGAGAAAAGGTTTATTTGGTTCACAGTTTCAGAGGTTTCAGTCTGAGGGTCACTGATGTCACGGTGGGAGCATGTGACGGAGCAGATTAGGTGGTCATCTAATGGTGGCCAAGAAGCTAAGAGAGACAGGAAATAATCAGTATGGCTTCCTTGGCTCGGTGGTGTCTTTGGGGATGCAGAGGGGTTCTCCCTTAGGTGAAAAAGGTGCAGTTAAATCAGTCACACAGCCTGAGGTGGTGGAGATGATGGAGGGATCCCCACAAGAGAGAATGCCAGCATTAGCCCTGGATGTCTCTGGGGACTCGGGACAATGACTGAGCTTTCCAGTCACATACATTTCAGGGCTCTGACCTTCTGTTTTAATTGTTCTGGCAGACACTGGTCTTGGGCCCTTGCAAAGCTTCTTGAGGTCCCTTGGCAGCCAATTGAGAGGTCCCAGCTCTGCCCTCTCCATCAGCCATGTCTTCTCTCTCCTCATTCATCCCCATGAAGGAGCTGGGCCCCACACAAGCCACCCTGTGAGATGTGATCAAACACCCGGGCTTTATTGCCAGGAACTCAGGCAGGACAGCTTAATGACAGCAGACAGGTGATTAATGGGGATGCAAGCAGAGAAACAAGGCACAGTGAAATTCCTTTGTCATTTCTCCTAGCAGGTCAGATCCGGTTTTAGCACTGTGTGTGGCCTGCACTTCCCCAAGATTGCCTGAATCATAACCCCTTTCTATGGCCTGGGACTGCAACACTCTTGCCTCTGAGAGGGATGGTTCAACTTCCTGACACTGTGGAGTCAGAGATATCGCTCAGGCCTGCTTCCACTTTGGTCTCCAACAAGAGACCCTGTTTCTGCAGGCTGTAAAACCTGTGGAAGGTGGGAACTTTTCTGGAAAAGCGGGTTGGTGGGAGAGGGTGGGTCTTGAGGCCTGGCCCCAGCTTTTGCCTGAGCCCCAATTTCCACCTCCTGCTGTGATGAGGTCTGTGGCATGCTCTGGCCACCATGAACATTGACAAGCCTCCCCTATTAGGAAGAACTGTACCACCTCAGCCTATGGGCTTCCCCAAGTTGTTCAGTCAGGTGTTTGGCCACAATGATGAGGAAAACTGGCCAAATGCCCTCCCTCCCCTTGGATCTGGGGGCACCTGGGTCTTCTTCAGGATGGGCTTTGGCAACTGACGTGTTGTGACATGTAGCCAGGCAGCTGCTGCCTCTCTGTGGGGATACTCCTGCTGGGGTCTCTGAGCTACTCCAGAAGTTTAGCTGGGCTGTGGACAAGAGCCCTTGATGTGTCCTGTCCAGCCTCAGCAGAATGTGGCCTCACCCAATGCCTGTCTGCAACTGTGCAGGAGGCTTCAAGTGGTCCTTACTCGGTGGAGTCCTCCTGGGAGTGGTCAGCAAAGAATCCATGTGTGAACCTGACGGGGCTTGTCCAGTACCCTGAGTTTCAGTGTGATGTTGTTATGTAGTGGCAGTACTGAAACACACTGGACATTGCTGTTGTCCTCCACAAAAACCAAACCAAACCAAACCAAACCAAACCAAACCAAACCAAACCAAACCAAAACAACAACAGCAATCCATGTCTGCTGTGAACAGGCCTGGTGTGAACAGCTGTGCCTACTTAGCCATGCAGGGAAGGCAGTAATGTACAGCGTGGGTGGTGGAGGGATGGCCTGGGCTGTCCTCCGTCTGTCCTTACAGCTGTACTCACTGGCATCACTTTTCTGGGCTGGTGTCCTCAACTGCAAACTGAAGATTCAAGCAGAGTTGTCATGGGGAGGTCATATCTGGTGCCAGCCGCCCTAATTAATACCTGAGATGGATTCATTGTCCCTCGTCTATGGCCACGGGTTTGAGGTCATGCCAGCAGCATAGCCAGGGTGCCCTAACTTCTTGCTGTGTGCTGTGTGATCTCTTCTTCGGGGATACTGTGTGGGTTGAGGAAATGGGGTCAGCGTGACATTTGAAGGGGCACAATCAGTCTAAGGTGCACAGTTAAGGAGTTGGCCCCTGCGGCATGTAAGAGCCCGAGGTCCATACTGTTACAGATGCCACCTTCAGGCTTTTGTCCTTTGTCCTGTGTGTCATGGGCTCATGCTTCTGTTTATTAGCAATATCCACTACGGTCTTGGAGGAGAACTGGGCTTGCATGCCAGGGTTTACCTGGGCCTGTGGTTAGCTACCCCCACCCCCCAGGAACTGTAGCTCTGAAAACCCTCTGAATTTAACCCATCCTTCTGTTGCCTCCCCATTGGGTGTTCTGGTCAGCACCCCAAGAAAGGCAAGGCCTGGAACTGCTTTGCTCTGTGCCTCAGGTTGACGATCAGCAACCTGACTGGAGGGTTTGAAGCTCCCAGAAGATGGATTCTGTCAGGGTGGGTGCCTGGTGACCGCCTGGCTGCAGGCAGGGGGAAGTGGATGCAGGCAGGCCCTTGCTTGCCTTGTGGGGTAGGTATCGATCTGTGGGCTTCCTCCACCCCGGACTATGTCAGCATCCTCCACATTCTCTCTGCTGTTCTGATGCCCTGTTGCCTTGGAGACCACTCACAGACTTACTGGGGCTGAGGACAGAGGAGACAGTTCTGGGATGCTGGGAGGACAGCGTGACATCTTGGAGCAGCCCACAGGCAAGCACCACATGCCAGTCCTCTGCTCTCCAGTGCACTGCAGGAAAACCGGGGCTGAGGTGGTCCTGGCTGGCTGTGGGCCAGGGTAGACTCTTGAGGCTGTTAAGGAGAACTGGAGCTGTCTTCTGTCTTTTCCACGCTCAGCTGAAGGGCCAGCAGGGACTACTGCAGTGTGGACCTTCACGGCCTATGACTGTTACACATCTCTTACAGTCTCTGTCCCTTTAAGAATCATGAATGTTAGGAGAGGAAGGGGGAATAAAATTCAAGGTTAATAAAGTATTATGCAATCAAAAAAAAAGAATCATGAATGTTTCTCATCATGGCATCTGCAATGCCCGTGTGCCTTCTAGAGGATGCCATGTACATTGGCTCATACATATCCCAAGCAATTGTTAGAGATGGAGACTTTACTATCCTCATTTTATAGGCAAGGAAATGGAGACAGAAGTTAAGAATCTTGTCTGTGCTGGGCAGTGGTGGCACACACCTTTAATCCCAGCACTCGGGAGGCAGAGGCAGGTGGATCTCTGTGAGTTTGAGGCCAGACTGGGCTACAAGAGCTAGTTCCAGAACAGGCTCCAAAGGCTCCAAAGCTACAGAGAAACCCTGTCTCAACCCCTGCCCCCCCCAAAGAAACTTACACAGCTAAGTAGACAGATGTGTATGGACCCAGCAGGATAATCTGCATTTGTCCCCCTGGGTCCATGGTGTGCTTTCTCTGATCTTAGCCACCCTGAGGCCAGAACCTTTGGTGGGACATAGTCAGGAGCAGGCAGTGGCAGAACAGGGGCTTGGAAGGGTGGAGGTGGAGCTTTGACCTCTGCTCCTTCCTGCTATGGTGGATATTGATGCTAGTTGCGCCCCAACAAACAAGCAAACAAAGCAAGGGGTGGGACAGTTGCTTGACCAAGGCCTAAGCTAGAGTGTAAGGTTACATTTGAATTTAGGGCCTCTGACATTGGTATCTCCTGCAGACTTGGGCATAACCCTGGGTTCCTGTGGCCTTCCATGTCTCAGCCCTCGGAGCACCCGTGCCATCCCTCGCTCCCCTCCATCATGGCCATCTCAGTGACTGGTTGTCTCTCCCCTCTCCGCGAGTCTCCCCACTCCAAGGGCTTCATTGCTTCTCAGCTGCAGCACTGGCCTTGGTCAGAGGAAAGGCTTGGGACATTCACGGGGTTTAAGTGGCTGAGGCTTTGGAGACATGAAGATCTTCCAGGTCTTAGCAGTACTCTCTCCAAAGGCCACTGAGTGAGCCAGGACCAATGCTCAGAAGCCAGAGTGGTGCTGGGGGTTCCATTGGAAGGACACAAGTTTTCTCAAGGTGCTTCAGAGAGAAGCATGGGCTGGAGATGAAGCCAGAGGGTCCTTCATCTCCAGCCCATGCTTGTCATCTTGTCATCACACTTCAGTCTGTCACCTTATTGCCGACCAGTAGCACCAAGGCAGAGGCCTTGGCAGGATCATGAGTTGGTACAGGTAGGTCAGGACAGGAGTAGAGGTTTAGCCCAGGAGATAGAGACCCCTGATCCTCTCTGGCTTATGTCTCACTGTCTTGAAAAACTACCTACTCCTATCGATACTGTTGTGTGTATGGGGGGTTCTTTTAGGCCATCCAGGCACCTAAGTGTCACCTGCTGCCCTCAGTCTAGCTGGCGATTTCTCACCTAGATGACATTTGCAGCCTTGTCATAGATGTCCACCTGCAACCTTTCCAGTCACAGGGGCTTATAAATATTAACTTTAAAATATTTTGTTTTTTTGAGACAGGGTTTCTTTGTGTAGCCTTGGTTGTCCTAGAACTAGTTATGTAGACGAGGCTAGTCTTAAATTTAGAGATCTGTCTGCCTCTGCCTTCCAAGTACTGGTATTAAAGGTGTGCACCACCAATGCCCAACTTTAGCTTTAATTTTTAACCAGGGTCTCATGTAGCCCAGGTTGCTTCCAGTCCTACACAGCTGAGGGTGACCTTGACCTTTTGATCCTCCTGAGTACTGGGATTCCAGGCATGTGTTATGCTCTGTTTAGGGATTGAACCTAGGCCTTTGATTGTGCTATAGAAGCACTATGCTGACTGAGCCCCAATGCCGACCCTGCCTCTGGAGCTGGGAGGCAGCTTCTGAAAACTGCTCTCTGAGGAAGGCAGCCTCAGAGAGGCATTCTGCTTCTGCCGCCTGACCTTCTCTTGCCTGCTTCAGCTCCTGCTTTCTGGTCCACATAGAGGCTTACTTTACCCTGAACTTTACCCTGAACACATGACACCATGCCCTGTGACATCCTGAATATTCCCCTCTTCCTGCAGTGGCAGGCAGGCCCCCTTTCCTGAGCTCTGCCAGAGCGAGCCTTCTATCATCTGATCCTTGGGCCTGTCTGTCCCTTCCTGGATCATTCTGTGCCAGGAGCAAGAAATGCAGTTATGCTCCTCGGGCTGCGAACAGAAGGTCTGGATACACTTATTCCAAGTGGAAAGGGGGTATCATCTCATTGCACGGGGAAGACCACATTCCTGCTCCTTGTGACCTCATCATGTTGGTGCAGACTTTTAGCCTGGCTTCTTGCACCCTTTGGAGATTGCATCACACAGATTTCTAGACTCCCGATTTCTGGCTGGGAATGGCTGGTCTGTGGTTAGGGAGACCAGCTACTGAAGCCAGGTCACAGCTTTGCTTACATTACAGACCACAAACATTCCCTTTTCTCTATGACTGGCCTGGAAGTGCCTTTGAGATGGGGGTTGGGAGAGGAACTGCCAGTCCAACAAAGGAAACAAGGGGTGTTGGAACAAACTGGGAGCTGCTGGTCCCTGGTGGCCCTGTTGCACCAGGAAAAGCGGTGTCACTAAGGTGAAAATGCAACCAGCATGTGGAGACAGCTGGGCACTGGGGTCACCCTGCATCCTGGGTGCATCCAGGCCTGATGTGGGTGGAGTTTCATCTGCTGACACATCCCTTCCTCCGTCCTCAGAGTGCAGATGGGTCTGCACTTTGTAACAGAAGACGGACAGGCACACCCTGCTTGTGGTGGGCAGGGCCAGGGCTTGTGTAGTCAAGGTCATGCCCTAAGCAGGGTGGTCACCTGGCTGTGCCTGCAGACTTCTTTCCCCATCCCCTCTTCTGGTCCTTGATTTCCTCTTCTCTCTCTAGTTGCTGCCCTTCCTGATCGAGGTGGCCACCGCTTCCCTCTGTGGCTACATCTGGCGCCAGATTCATCTCTCGTTCTTCCAACTCCATTAACTGCTTCAGTGGCCAGGTCATGTGTCCTGGCTTCCTCACAGGTAAAGTGGTCACCTGATCTGCTTCTGACCAATTAGAGGAAAGGGAGATAGTCCTGGGGCAGGCCGAAAGCTGGCTTTCTGAATAAATCTGCGAAGTCTCGTTAATCTTTCTCTCCTCCCGCCCTCTCTCCCTTTGCTTCTGGAGTCCAGGACCCTGTGAATGCTCAGATGGACCAGCCCTGTATCTGAGCTTCACCCAGCCTGCTTTCCGGTGGTGTGAGCTCATCATGTCTGCTCTCACAGTGGCTGCAGAATGGCTGCTACCAGAATGAAAAGTCACATGCCGGTTGAGTGTCAGAGAAAAGACGTTGTAGTTCCAGACATCTTGGTGGAGGAAATCAAGAAATCATGCTGTAACTAGGCTGGAAGCTCCCTTCCTGCTGGCTAGACCTCCTAGTGCCAGAAGGTGCTATGCAGGCTCCTGGGGGAGAGTTGTCACCAACTGTCTTACTCAGCTTAGGACTCTGCGTGCCTTAGTACTGACCAGCCAGGCAGGATGCCAGAGTGGCAAGTCTGTTGTAGGGGCCATCATCTGCTTTCTGATTGGGACGGAGGCCTCCTCCACATGGTAGAATTCAGGTCTGGTACTGTAAATGAAGTCAGCAGTCCATGGCTGGGAGGTCATAGGTCGTACTAGGGAAACTACCGTGGCTTTGCTCAGGGGACGTGCTGTACCTGTCAAATGCCTTCTAAGTAAGATGTGCTTGTGCCCATAGACCAGTGCTGCTGTAAGCTCTGCTCAGAGAGGTTTCTTTTTTTCAGGGGGCAGTGGCAGCTGCAGAGGTTCCTAACTGGTCGGTGCTGAGATCTAAGTGGCTGCTGCATGCACAGCCATAAATGTGACATCATGACATCTCCTGAGATGTCCAGGGAGCACCAGGAAAGAAGGGACAGAGACAACACGAGAACCTCAGGAAGTGGGAGCAGTCCTGTGGCACCCCGACTCCCCGGCCTGACGAGGCTTTTGCAGCTGCAGTTACCTGAACAGACTTAGACCTGTCAGTATCCTGTCTTCTAGTGGGGAAGGGCTTATGGGACCCCACACCCTCAGAGGGAGTTATGTAAAGCTAGTGGTTGATGGGGAGAAAGAGATGTTTTCTTCAGGGGTGTAGCTGCTGGTGAAGCGCCCTTGTTTCTGTAAATACAACTCCCAGATGTTCCTGTAAGTGACCCCAGCAAAACTCAATAGGATAGGACACATTCTCTCTCTCTCTCTCTCTCTCTCTCTCTCTCTCTCTCTCTCTCTCTCTCTCTCTGTGTGTGTGTGTGTGTGT
>NW_004949099.1:3263714-3270876 GCF_000317375.1 Microtus ochrogaster
GAGAGAGAGAGAGAGAGAGAGAGAGTAGGAGGGCTCATTGGGAAGATGAGGACCAGTGGGAGGGAGGGAGGAAAACAATAAGATTATAAAGGGGAGGGCATGGGGCTGGAGAGATGGCTCAGTGGTTAAAAGCACTGACTGCTCTTCCAGAGGACCCAGGTTCAATTCCCAGCACCCACATGGCAGCTCACAACTGTCTGAAGATCCAGTTGCAGGGGATCTGACACCTTCACACCAATGCACATAAAATAAAGTTAAATAAACCATAAAAATATTTTAAAAAAATAAAGGGGAGGGCGTGAATTGGAAGTACATTAGGTATGAATATGCCAAGATGAAACATTATCCTATATAATTAATATATGCTATTAAAATATTATGAAAAAGAGCTAAGATTAATCAGAAATGAAAGTTTGGGACTGGGAAGGGAAGGGGGCTGCACAAGGGCGACAGTCTAGGGGAGAGAACCACCAGCCCCATCAGACCAAGTCCAGGAGTTGTATCTGTGAGGCTCTGGAGGCCTTCAGGACCCCTGTTCCACATTCCACATGCTCAGAGCCTCCAGTGGGGTGGGCCCCACCTTCTAGGGGAAGGGCACTCTCCAGAAGGGGCAACAGTCTGACTAAGCGAAAGACTTCCACATTCACAACGTCTTTATTAGCCTTGCAAACTTTTTCTATTTTATTAGTTTCAAAGAACCAGGCCTGGTATTTATTATTTCTCGAGCTTTTAAGTTCTTTAATTTATTTATTTGCTTTTATCTCCATGACCACCTCTCTACAACTTTTTGTGGTTTGTTCTTAACTATCTAAGGTTGAAAGTCTCATCTGTCTCTTTTGTATGAGTGTGAAAGAGTTAGACAAGGAAACCCTGGAGCTTGAAGTTTTCTTGGGGAGATGGGGTCCTCTGGGGCCACACTGCTTGGTGTGTGGGGCTCTGTCCTTGCTTGTTGCCTGGAAAGTCTGCTTTTTTGTTTTATTTCTTCCTTGACCTATGTGTTATTTGGAAAAGTTTTATTTTAAAATCTCTATTTTCTTTCTGCTTTTTTTCAGCATGTGTGTATAAGTGTGTATGCAAGCATGTATGCATGCATATGACACATGTAGGTATGTAGGTATACATGTCTGCACATGTCAGAGGCCAAAGTCAGGTATCTTTCTTGACTGTTGTCCTGCTTATTCTCTCTCTCTCTCTCTCTCTCTCTCTCTCTCTCTCTCTCTCTCTCTCTTATTCTATATTTGTATCTTTGTGTGTTTGTGTATGCACGCACACATGTGCACATGCTCATGTACCAAAGCACATATGTGGAGGACAGAAGACAACTAATTGGAATTGGTTTTCTCCTTTTACCCTCTGGGTCCCAGGGATTGAACTCAGGTCATAAGGCTTGGCAGCAGATGCCTCTCACCAGCCTTCTAGTTTGTTATTCGAGGTGGGGCCTCTCCCTTGAACCCAGAGGTTGCTGGTTTGGCTAGTGTAGCTAGCCAGCCTGCACTGGGGATCCCTGTCTCTGCCTCTGGGGTACAGGAACTACAGACAACACTCACTCAGCATTTCTGGTACTAGGAATCCAGACTCTTTCCTCAACCCATCTTCCTGTTTCTACAAAGTGTTTGCTCCCAGCTTTATCATATTGTGGTTAAGGCTGCGGTCTATGAATGAGCATTTTGAGCCATTTGCTTTTGACATTTCTCCATGGCTGACCGCAGGAAGAACTGGTAAAGATGTTTGGTGGATCTTGTCCAAATGGTGCACTCCTGCCTGATGGGTACAATGACAGATGTTGCCTAGTGATCCTGTCTGTTCATCCAGCACTTGTTTTCGCTTGCTTACTGTTTTACAAATGAGTATCAGGGAATTAAAATGACTCACCAAAATCAAATCACATCTCCCAGACTCTTAAAGTTCTGACATTTGAAGAATGCGTTTTGTTACTGGACAGTTTAAGGTACTGAAGCTGGAGGGGTTTTGTTTCTTTGAGACGGGCTCCCACTAGACTGTCCAGGCTGGCCTGGCTCACCTGGTGTGGAGACTTCTCCTGTCATCTCCAAGTACTAGGATTGCAGGAGTGTGACTCCACACCCACGCTGGACCATCTGGGTCAATGAGGGAATCTTATGGAAATGATTTAAGGCCTGAACTTGGCTGCTCCATGTGGGTTCAGAACTCAGCTCCACCCTATACCATTTGTGGGGCTCTGTCGGCGTCAGCATTTCTATGCAGTGGGGCTGGGGATCTCAGCTTGTGAGGAGGAGCACACTTGTGGGGGAAGCATCTCACACTCTCGAAGTGGACGTGGGTGTTGGCGTCATCTGTGGATACCATCACACATGTAACGTGTGGGCTGTGCCTGATGCCGACACAGCCCCTGCTTTCCCTTGCTTAGACAGGCACACTCTCTCCCAGCTCCCCCTTCTCATTGTCCCACCAGATGCAGGCTCCTTGCCTCCTTAGTTTTGCCATGGCCACTGGGGCTTTGTGAACGGAGAGGGTTCAGGGGTGGGGAGCTGCACATGACTGTTCTGCTGCGTCTCCCCATCTTTGAGGCTGTTCTTTTCTGGGAGCTGTGCAGTCTGGGAGTGCCCACTTCACCCTGGCCCTCCAGGAACCACGACTATCTGAGCAGAGGGGCTGTTCCCAGTTGAGATGGGGAGAGTGAGGAGTCCCACAAAGAAAGTTCTAAAGAACAAATGGCTGGGGGACACACGCAATAGGGTGGAGTGGGAAGAGTGGCCAGCAAACGGTGGGTGAGTGGAGTTACATACACTGAGGAGGCCTCCAGGCAACAGGGGTGGCGGGGTCCCTGAATGTGAACAAGGAGGTGTTGGGGCCCAGTGGGAGTAGCAGCCTCAGTGAAGGCCTTGGTCTCAAAGGCTGCTGTAAGCACACTAGAGGTACGGGCTGAGGGGGGCTTTTAAACCCTTATCCCACGGAGTGGGAACCCAGAGCGTCTCTTTCAGAGATGTGGGAATTGTTTTCTTGTCTCTAGATGGTGCTGCCAACACAAAGGGCATGCCTCTGTGCCCATGCTTTGGGCCCCTCTACTGCCAGCCCCCGCTTCTTTCTTGTCTGCGGGACTCTGATGCCTGGACAAGCTGATAGGGCCTCTGTTCTGCACCTGTCAGACCGCGGCCGCCTGCTACCGCTTATCCCTCTTATCCACAGCGCTAGCGCCGGGTTGCTTCTTTTGGAAAAAGTAATTTATTTTCTAATTACAAAAGACGATGGGCCTGAACAAAAGAAAGGCAGCCCATAGCCCAGTCAGCAGGCTGAGCAGGAGCGGCTGAGGTGTAGAAATCAGGGAAGCCAAGGGTTCTTTGAGCCTCCATCTGGCAGGCAGGAGATGAGGTCTGAGTCCCGCCCCTCATGAGTGGCTAGGGACTGTGTAGGAATATTTACGCCAGGGAGTGGGGCCAGGCCTGTGGCACTGCCCAGCTGGATCTCCAGCAGCCACGGCACCAGTCTTGGGAAACACCTTATCTCTTTTCATTTTGAATCTTTTGTTTTACGTGTGTGACTCTTTCGCCTGTATTTACGATATCTGTGTATCACGTGTGAGTCTGGTAGCTCTGGGGGCTAGGAGAGGACATTAGATCCCTTGGAATGGGAGTTACAGGTGATTGTGAGCTGCCATGTAGGTGCTGGGAACTGAACCTGGGTCTTCTGGGAGAGCAGTAATGCTCTTAGCCACTGAGCCATCCCTCCGGCCCCTACCCTGTTTCTTGTCAAGTTCTCTCAATCTCTCCTGTTCTATTTTCTCCACAAATACACACTCCCAAGGGCAGGTGCCATCTGTCAGTTTAGAGAATTATTTGGGGAGGAACCAGTTCAAACTGGCTTTAGAAGCACCATGGGAAGGGAGCAGGTACTGTAGGCTCCAGGGCTCAAACCGGATTCTGAGTACCAGCATAGCTTTGTTCTGAAACTCTACTTCCCCTGGGCTTCATCCACGCATCCATCCCTCCATCCCTCTGCTATGTGCCATGATGTTCTACAATGACCATGGTTTTTGTGGGAATGAGTAAGTCCAATCATATTATAAGCAAAATAGAAGAATAAACAGGGAAGCAGATAGATAGTAAAATGGCCATCAAATGTGGTGATCAGAAGATCCTGCTGGAAGCAGAGACAATCAGTTGGAGTTCCTGGTTGAATAAGTCTTGGTAGAGGGTCCTCTCCATGGCTGAACTTGTAGCTTCTGGGTCCCACCATAGGTACTTTTATACTATGGGAGAAACAATAGTAACCTCAGGTGGAAATGGTTGACCATCTAGCTGTTCTCAAAGACACGGTGTTTTTAATATCCTCAGCTGCTCAATGACTTCTCTCTTTGTTACAGAGATAAGGGTCGGCCTGACCCAGGCTGACAGGCAGTCTAGGAGGACATGTGACATAAGCACATTTGGGTCCAAAGTAGGGAGGGACCAACCCCGCTTCCAGAGTCACTTCTTGGTGAGCTCAAACAGCATGCAACACTTTACCTTTACCAATATCTTACACCATCCATCCATTCGTCCATCTGTCTGTCTGTCCATCCATCTGTCCGTCCATCCGTTCATCCATCCATCCACCTATCCATCCATCCACCCATCCATCCATCCATCCATCCACCCATCCATCCATCCATCCATCCACCCATCCATCCACCCATCCATCCATCCATCCATCCATCCATCCATCCATCCATCCATCCATCCATCCAACCACAGGAGTCATGGAGATAGCAGATCCAGCATACAGCTCACAGACAGGTGAAGGATGAACTACCCTGCACAGAGAGGGAAGACAACAGAAAGTTCTCAGTTCTCCAGGACTGCTACAGCAGGAGAAACCACCTTGTTGGGGACACAACCTTCCCCCGGTGGCTCAGACCCTGTGAAAATGATTGTGAGACACAGAGGCTTGGTCAGAGAAGCCCGGTTTGGAGCTGCGAGAATACTCTGTGGCGGCCAAGGCCATCACTTCTCTTTGTCACATCCTCCTCCTGACTCCCACAGGGTGACTCAAGGCCCTTTTTCACGCATGCCCCACCTCAGAGTTCCTTGTGGGGACCCAAGTCTGCTAGGGATGCTGCTGGGCCTTTGCCAGTGTTCACTGCTCAGTGACCTCAAAAGGAAAGAACTGTCTCAAAGGTGCCCAGATCTTAGGGGGGATCAGACTCATTTCTGATTAACTCTATTTTGTTCCATGAATCGATCACTGAGGAGAGGGAAATCCAGGAATTTCATTGGCTGATTCTTGGGCTCTAGTCACCCCACAGCTAGGGATTTTCAGCCTGTGTGTGTGTGTGTGTGTACCACATGTTTTCACAGGATGTGAGCATGGCTGGTAGTTAGGAGGGCAGTCGTCCATTCCACTGGAGGCAGACTCTGTACCACCTGCCAGAGGCCACAGCTTTTCCAATTAGTCACCTGGGTGACACACTCCAAATCAAAGTGGACACTCCAAATGAGTCAATCAATAGCTCCATTTTCCCTTGCTGCCTGGATGGGAAAGAGTGCTAACACATGAAGTCAGCCTCCTCTCTCTCTTTCTCTCTCTCTGGCTGTGTAAGAAGAATTTCTCAGCTGCCTTGAACAGTTTCTCTTCTTCCCAGCTCTGCTTTGGGGTGTTTTAGAAAGCGCCTGTGGGGCAGTCTGAGTGCCTCCATTACCTGGGCACTAGGTAAAGGTACTTCATGGGTAGAGTGCTTGCCTACCATATACAAAGGCCCGAGTTTGGTTCCCTAACGTAAACTGGGCATGGTACACACCTATAATTCTAGAAAAACGGAGGTAGAGGAGGAGGGTCAGAAGTTCAAGGTCATCCCCAGCTGCAGACTAAGGCCAGCCTGGAAGAGAATGGGAGCAGAGGTCTGTGTTTACCTCTACCTCAAAAGGAGGTGTTCCACTTTGCAAGGACAGGACCCTGTATCCCCTGAAGCCCAGGGGTTTCCCCTCTAGGCCCCTCCCCCTTGCTTCTGAATGACCCATCCACCCTCTGTTCCCAGGCTAGCTCACCTTTCTCTTTATCCCAGAGGCAGGACATCCATCAGGAGCCACCTCACTCCACCCCTCTTTCTCTCCCTCTCCTCCCAATCTCTACCTCTGTCTGCTTCATGAAGTCCCCTGATGGCCATCTATTCCAGTAAGTCACCATCTGGCTCAGTATCCTCCCCACATTTCCTCCTCCCCCATGCCCCTCCCAGACAGCCCTGGATTTTACCTAGGAATCCGGGTGTAGTGACGTTCCCCAGGCTGGCTTCTCCCTCTGTCTCTCTGTCCCATGTGTCCCGTCTCCATCTTCCATCTGCATGATAGCTATCACTCCTGACTTCCGTTGCTTGGGCTTCTCATTCTCTGTCCCTGGACAATCCTGGCCTTGCCCCCTGCCCTGCCCCACCTGTTCTCCACAGCCCTCCTTTGCTGTCCTGTGCTGGTCTCCGTTCTGCCTGCTCCCTAACATCCCAGGAACCTTGGCTGGCTGAAGCATGTGCCCAGCCTCCTGGCTCTGCCTCTGCTGAGCTGACCCCATGGGCTGATTCTGGCTCTGACCTGTTAAGCAGACCAGGACCTCTTGGGAGTAGCCTGGTCCCCTCCTGTGCCCTGAATATAACCACTTATGCTTGACCTGTGTTGTGGGCTGCAGTGGAGTTCCACACAGGTCCCTGTCAGGCATGAAGTTAGTCAAGTTCTCCTATTCAGCCAGGCCTGGCTCACTCTTGTGGCCGTGTCTAGCAGGGTGGGAGGTTCTAGCTATCAGGTGACCTAGGACTATAGCCAAGTTAAGTCAGCAGTCCACTGGCCTGCTGGGAAGCTGTCCAGGAATCCCCTACCTGGCCATGAGTGCCTGTCCCATCCTGCTGGCCCTGCCCCCTGCCTAATTAACTCCCCTGGAACAGCCAGCTGTTTCCTCTCTCTATTTCATCCTAACGTTTTTCATGTTTAATCCACCAAGGAGATCTCCTGAAGGCTTTGAAGTCTCTGGGCGCACGAATGAAGATGTCACCCTGGCATATGCGTTGTGTTTCCTAATGAGAGGAGGTTTGATGTGGCGCTGAGGCTAGGGAAGCACTCCCCACTGCTCCCCTGCATGGGTGGTGCTCCCACGCCAGCATTCCCCACTGCCCCTCTGCATGGGTGGTGCTCCCACGCCAGCATTCCCCACTGCCCCTCTGCATGGG
>NW_004949099.1:3270976-3286973 GCF_000317375.1 Microtus ochrogaster
ACTCCCCAGCTGCCCCTCTGCATGGGTGGTGCTCCCACGCCAGTACTCCCCAGCTGCCCCTCTGCATGGGTGGTGCTCCCACGCCAGTTCTACCATCTCTGGTCAGGACTCCATACCTGGTGACCAGGTCCAGGGACCCTGAGGAAGTAGAGAAGGAGTGTTCTACAGGTCAGGGGAGGGCCAGGGAGAAGAAGGGTCCTGTGCGAGGGCCAACAGGACAAGGCTCTTCAGGGAGGGAGGGGGAAGCTTCCGAGGAGCAACTGGGGTTCCTAATGCAGCCCATGTTCCCGCTGCTCTGGCCTGCCAGATCCCCCACACCTGCTTCTGTGTCCCAGGACAAGGAGCTGTGAAAGTAGATGACCATAGACCAACCTCCGCACAGCTTGTGGGAACCCTACTCAATGCCACCCTTCTCAGTGGTCAAGGTCAGAGGCTCTTCTGGTCTTCCATTTCTTCATCTGGGAGATGGAGCTGGTTTGCCAGACCCATGGCAACCCAAGTTCTGAGGGTTAGGGTGTACCCTTGGTCAGATTTGACCATGGTTCTGGAATACTTGGGGGCACCACCTTCCTGACACTGTTGCTTTGCTGTGTCAGCTTAGCTGTCATGGTGCAGTGACCCCCTGGGTATCACTGAGGAGGGGCATATGGAGCCTTTGAAAAAGCCTCTCTCGGGGATAACCCTGTTGACTCTGGACACCTCTGGCACCCTATGCCTTCAACTCTGCCATCTGGGTCCTAATCACTCCTTTCTGCTTAATGCCACCTTCAGTGAGTACTTACCGTCAGTCCAGACCTTTTTCTTTCTTCTTTTTCTTTTCATTTTCTTGCTATTTACTTTTTTTTTTTTAATTTTCGAGACAGGGTAGCTTTTTTAAACTTTCTTTTTATTTTTTTCTTGCTGTCTCTCACTCCATCTCATGCATTTCCCTGTCCCTTCATATCTGCCCTCCGTCCTCCCCCAAAGCTAAAATAAAAAAAAATATAAGAGGAAAAAAAGGAAAAGAGAGAGAGAGAGAAGGGAAAATCAATCTCATCATGGGAGCTGCAGTGTGACACAGTGAGTCACACAGAAACCCCTGTGTCCAGACGTCTTTACTTACAAGTGTTCATTGCAGAGTCACTGGGCTGGTTTGAGGCCTCACTGGGACTCCTCTTGGATAGCCCGTTGTTCTGTTTTGTGGGAGATCCTGCAGCTTTGGTTTGCAAGACGGGTCCCTTCATGTGTGCTTCAGCAGATCACCGACGGGGTGGATGTGGGGGTGGGCCAATTCATAACCCTGGTTCTGGGTCAGGTTCTTTTCTTGGGGAACTTGGTTGCCATAGCAACAACCCAAAAGGTAGATAATAGACGTGACTTCAGAAGTTGGAAGGGAGGCCAGAGGACTGGAGTCATTCCTGTGGCCATTGGGTAGCTTGTCAGGGGTGAAGTCACCATCAGACACATGGCATCCCAGCTGAACTCTGGAGTTCAGGATCCTCCAGGCTGTGTCTCTGACATACAGTGGCCTCCTATTTGACAGCATGGCTTGCTTGGTGCTTCTGTGTGGAACAACTTCCTGAAGGGTCAACAGACAACAAAGGCTGGTCTCATCCCATAAGCTACCGAATGGGCCTCACAGTGTCCTGGATGACCACAGCTTGGGACATATGGGTTAGGAAAAGCAGCCTTTTGGGGGGGCTGACAGACTTCCTGCAAGGTGCTAGAGACTTGGGACTGGAGACAGCCTAGAAGGAGAGGCTTTGGGCAGGACGAACTCCAAGGGAGGCCTTTCTCTGTGTGGTTCCAATCAGCCTTGGTCTCTCACAGGAATCCACAGTACCCCAAACATTCTATCCGTCTGGCTTTCCCCAGGTACTTCCTTTCAATTTCATAAGCCCTCTCAAGGGGTCATTTCTGTCATGTGTCACAGAAACTGAGCTCAAGAGAGGTTGGGACAGACAGGGCTGAGGCATTGTCCCCAACCCCTGCCCCATTTCTTAGTCTTTGAACAAGCAATTTGGGCTTGAGCACTTCTCAAGAGCTTCCATTTTGGGGAGAGGTGTACATCAGAGACGCCTCGTATGAACCTCAAGAGCCCCTGCTGGTGTTTTCCTGAAATTGGCATTGGTTCTGGCAGGATGCTAAAGCTAGGCCCTGATCACTGTCCCCCGTGCCTGCAGGGTCCGGGCTCAGCAGCCTCTCAGAACAAGATGAGTGGATTGCAACTCGCAGCCAGTTTGCTTGAGATCTGTGTGCTGGGACAGTGCTGTCTGATTGACAGGGAGTGATGGGATATTCTGTCTCTGATAATTGAAAATCAGCAGAGGAACAAGCAGCAGCTCCTGACTGATGGCTGGTTCTGTCCCCTAGCCCCCGGTGTTAAAGAGCCAGCTCCATCCCCATTTACTTCTGGTAGATGCTTGCCCACCAGCCCTTGGACCGTAGGACAGCTAGAAGGGCTAAGGGGTTCAGAATGGGGTACGTTTATGCTCAGTGACACCTTCTGCAGCAACCCTGACTGGCTGCTGTTTTCTTGCCATCCCTGGCATAGGTCTTGGTCCATTGAGGTGGAATGAACCCCTCAGAAATGTTCCTTCTCCCTTCTCTATAAAACCAGCCTCTGGTCCTCAGCCCGCTGGCATGTGCCCCTGCTCAGACACTCACTCCCCAGTCAGGCTCTCCACAGGCTGCTCCACGGTTGGTCTTCCCTTCTGGAAGCTGCTCCCTCTCACCCCTGCAGCTCCCCCCCCCACTCCCACTCTTGTCTGACCTCATCAACGACCTTTCCTCAGCCTGCCACCCACAGCCCTCCTGACTCAGGCTGTGCCATCCGCCCGTCACATGCTGCCTGCTCTTGGCTCTGGTCCCCAAACACTGAGTCACTGTGCTTTTCAGAACTCCCCGCTCCGTGCCTTCTGCTCTCCAGGGAGCTGGACTGGCTGCATCTGAGGCCATCCTACTTCCAACCCAGGAGCATCAAGAATCAGAAATGGCCTCTCGAGGCCCAGAACGACACCTGCTTGCTGGCCATGCAGGTGGGTCCCTCAGTGCCCTGCAGAGGCAAATTCCTCTGAGCTAACCCTCCTTGAACTGGTCCTGGGCCCAATGGGCACACACAAAGAGTAGGAGAAGAAGGCTAGTCCTTTCTCTGGTAAGAGTCCTGGAGAGTCAGGGCTCACCTGCTTACATGTGAGGCTTCCAGGGACAAGTGGACACAAGTTCCAAAACACAGACAAACAGAGGAAAACTTAAAATAGCAGGGCAAACGAATCAATGAAGCCACCTGCCCCCATGCTGGGAGAAGCAGTATAGCATTATGTGGAGAGTGGGGACTCTGAAACCAGACTCACTGGTCCTGAGACAATTCACACAGTGTCTGCGGAGCAGCATCAAATCTTCTCCATGTCCTCATCAGCATTGTGTGTCTTACCCACTGGCCTGAAAATACAGAGTAGCAGAGCTAGCTTTTGCCTGCCTCGCCATGAGAACTTAGGTTCAGTCCCCAGTCCACCTCCCAACACCATCACAACATTACGGTTTAGAGTGACAACACAATCAAACAACAGGAAATGCCTGTGTTGTACCATGAGCAAAGAACCTCAGTTGGGACCGCGTGTTCTCCATGACACCTTCCGGCACGTACGTATAAATCAACAGGGACAGGGCTGGAAGGCAGACGTGCACCTATGCTCTGAGCTGATATCTGCCACAGTTTGGGGAGATGAAGATGTTATCAGTGAGAGGTGGAGGTGGAGCCTGGGCCCAGGATTTGATGGCGGTAGACAAGAGGACTTGACCATACCTGTACTTTCTCATGGGAAAGGAGAATGCAATCGTAATAGTTATGTATAATAATTACAGGGTACCAGGGTGTGGCCCTGCTTGTGGTGAGTGGGTTGGGAAGACACAAAATCTTCATAAAGAATTTTGCAGTTTAAGGAGCTGGGGAGATAGCTCACCATTCTCAAGCATAAGAACTGGAGTTAGGACCCCTAGAACCCAAGAAAATGCCAGGCAGGCAAAGCATCCTGGGAAGTGGCAGTAGGCAATACCCAGAGCAAGCTGGCCTGAGAGATTAGCCATAGCTGTGAGCTCTGAGTTTGACTGAGAGACCCCAGAGATTAAGCTGGAAGAGTGATCAAGTGATCAAAATGACTGCTGACATCGGCCTCAGGCTCCCACATGCAGCCACACACGTGTGCAGCACCCATAGGTGTGTGCCCAGCCCTCCAAATATACAAGAATGCACACCACATATGAATGGAAAATGAAAAAAAATTCTCTAGTTTGCAAAACATCTCAATGAAAAAATGATTAGAAAAGAATTTAATATTTAGGAAGTAGAGGGAAATTTGCTGTTTTTTTTTTTTTTTTAGAGACCACAAGGAGCAAAACTGGAGATTCTCTGGACACAAGACAGTCACTCCAGTGTCGTCCAGCTTTGGGGTAAGGTCCCTCCTTTTCTCCTAAGTTCATGGAGGCTGGAGGAGGGGAACATTACTGCTCAGCTGCGTGGCTGTGGATAGCACATACCGGACCCCAGACCATGCCCACACCCCAGTGGACAGAGGGCAGCACTAGTGGCCTGGATGCTGGGCAGCAGAGTCCATGCCTGTCTCTGCCACTGACTTCCTTTGATCATTTTTATTCTCGATAACAAGCAGAGCCGAGCTTTACCCAACACTTACCAGCCGCATCTCATTAATCTTGCAATAACCCCATGAGCCAGGTCACGCTAGATTGATTGCAGAAATAGATCCAATCAATGCCTCATTCCCCTGGACGCCCTCGCCTCTTTGTCATGTGATGCGCGGTCTTCCGTGAAGGGGCGGCTCTACTGTCCCCCTCCCTGGCTCAGGCCTGGCCTGTCACCCGCTTTGGAGAGCAGAATGTGACCAAGTGGCACTCTGGGTCTAGCCTTGTTCTTTAGAGGCCCGGTCAGTTTCCATTGCCTCACAGGCCTGCCAGACTCCAGTGAGAACAGCCCAGCCGGTCTGCAGGAGTGGAAGAGACCCTGACCAAGTCATCACCAGTCACCTGAAGGAACAACTGACTGGAGAGGCCAGCGCCGCACCAATAGCTGTGTGCAGCAACCTGTGCCGCCTGCATCCTGCTGTGTTTTCTCCTTTCCACCAGTTAAGCCTCTGGCCCAGGGATTGAGGGTCCACGTTCTGCTTGGCCATCGTCTCCTCATACATCCCTGGGCTCTATGGGAGACTCACTCGTGGAGATGCTCTGAGGAGCCCCACGGTCTCTCCACCCCCTATTTCCACTTTGCTTGCTTTGGTTCTGCAGGTCAGGCTGATTCCACGGAATCGGGTTGGCGAGAATCAGGACTTTACTGAGTAATTATAGGATTAGACATCCCCCTCGAAATTAAATGCTACCTCTTACCTTCCAGAGAAGACTCCCACCCCCCACCTGCTACCATGTAATTATCTGGTGAATTACTCTACGGAGGTCTCACGGTAATTATGCCAAGAGTCAAAAGCCAGCAATTGTTCCAGTCATTACAACGAGGAATTAGCTTTCATTGTGTGAGCCTGCAGTGCCACAGCTGGCGCCAGAAGCCACATCCTCAGCACAGGACCACGCCTCAGTACAAGCTCAGTACTGGGTAGGGGAGCCTGGGTCATAGTCCCTAGACTACCCTTGTTCCCAGGAGGGATAGCTGTCGCCAAGGCACTGGCCACTTTGAGTAAGAACACCAGGGATTTTGGGCCTCATTTGGGCCCATTGCCACCAAGGGTTTTGAGGGCCACAGTCATGACTGATCTATGAGGACCTGACACTAGGAGGACGCCAGCAAGCATCTGCTTGGAGCGGCCTCAGAGTTGGCTCAGTTGGGGTTTTAATTAGGCGTCTGTTGCTGCGGTAAAACACCATGACCAAGAGTACCTTGAGGAGGAAAGGGTCTATTTGATTTACAGCTCACGGTGCATCATTGGGGAAGTTGAGGCAGAGGCTATGGAGGAACGCTGCTTACTGGCTTGCTCCTCGTGGCTTGCTCAGCCTGCTTTCTTATAGCACCCAGGACCACCTGGTTACACTGGACTGTCCCTCCCACATCAATCATTAATCAAGAAAATATTCTGCAGATATGCTCACAGTCTGGTCTGATGGAGACATTTTTTTTTTTCATTGAGGATCCCTCTTCCCAGATGAGCCTAGCTCGTGTCAAGTCAGCCCCAAATTTCTCCAGTACGGTTGGTAAAGTGCTTGCTGTATAAGCACGAGGTCCTGAGTTGAGTTCTGGGAACCAGCATTAAAAAAGACTGGGAGTGGTGGGTGTGCTCTGGGGAGGTGGGACAGGAGGATCCCTGGAGCTCACTGGCCATCCGGTCTAGGCTAATTAGTGAGTCTCATGCCAATGAGAGGCCCTCTCTCAAAGCAGAAGGTGAATGGCTCCTGAGTAACAATACCCAAGGTTGACCTCTGGCATCCACAGACATGGGCACACAGCTGAGCACACAGAAGGAATGCCTTGTACTAGCAGTCATTTGTTCTGAGCATGCTCAGAACGCCATGCTAAATAGGAGGGTGTTGGCATAGGGACTCGAAGTCAAACAACCTTCAAGCTCTATGTTTGCTTCCTGCCTCAGTGTCCCCTTCCGCACTTTGGGTGTGTCAGGATTAAGTGAACTAGCAGACAAGGGCTTTGTATAGGAAACAGGCAGAGAGAAGGCTGGAGTATGTGTATGAGCTGGGACCTGACAGGGGCAGCTCAGGCTGGGACTCTTCTTTACTGGATCATCGGCCAGGACTGGAAGGAGTGGTCACAGGATGACCCAGAGGGAGGTGATGTGGAGCAAGAGGTCTCTGGGCTAGATATATACATGGCAGGAATGTACCTGGGGCTGGCCTGCCACTTTCAGAAGAACCAAATCCGATGAGGTCTCCCTGCTCAATTCCCAGCAAAGCCATGGCTGAGACCCCAGATATCTAGGCCCCAACCTCCTGAGAACACAGGTCTGGCTGGATCCACTATGGAGACAGGTCTTGAATGAGGACCAGGCCAAGGGAAATGGTAAAGGCTGAAAGTCATGAACCCGAGATGCGAGGAGCCGAAAGGACTCAGAACGTGGGAGGAAAGGCACAGATGTACCTTACTTCTGTAACCTAGTTCCTAGCTCAAGCCCTGACTCTGCAGCTTGGTGCTGAGGGCAGGTAGGTGGTTGTGTCTATCTGAGTCCTGTGTGTGCGCGGCCTGCATGCAGTGGAACTGCCCAGGCGAGAGTTTCTGCAGGCAAATCCAGGAGTCCCTAGGTCCCTTCCAGTCTGGGTCTGACGCACTAGCCTCTCAAATTCCCTGTTATACAGGTTCCCACTGAGTCTGGCCAGGGAGGAGGGCCTTCCCCAGAGCCTGCTGGGAGTGGACTTCTGGCCTGTGATTCTTCTCTACTTTGTGTGGCCGTAGTTCCCAAGGATGCAAGGACATCCTTGTGGTAGGTGTGGCATGCAGTTATCTTGTTGCTCAGTTGTCCTGCAAGCACGGGCTTTGTTTCAGCCTCCTGCCCCGGCCTCTCTCCCCTCCCCCCATCTGCACCTGTCAATCTTGGGCCTCCCCTCTCCTCCAGAGCAGGGACATTCTGAGCTGCCTGTGGTCTGCAAATGGCAATCTGAGGAACCCCACTGAGCCACGCTCCCTTTCAATCCACTCTCCCGCTCCGTAGCTGCAGCATTGTAGTCTGACTGAGACAGGAACTGAATGAAGCAGCCGCTCAATTTGAGCCTGCTACAAAGGGAGTATTTTGATGTTTTCATTTCTTTCTAGTTCAATAATTCGAGAAAACACATGGATTCGGTGCTGGTTCCAACAGGCTCTCTAACTACTTTAAAAAACTTCGTGTTGGTTAAAAAGTATATAGGAGAAGGGAATCGATCTACAGAGGAAGCCTGGGGTGGGGGGCTGCAGCTTTGCCTGGATGCTCCGTGACCCCTCCCGCTCTGACCTGAATTCTGCATTCCATCTAGGGAGCTATCATCCTTGAGTCTTGCCTAGGCCAGGAAACAAAGAGGCAAACACAGGATCCTGCCAAGGCCTCGAGGTTGCTCTCCGTGGTCCTGAAAGGGCCCAAGATGGTCGTCCTCCACCGCAGCCCCCGCCCCATCCTTCCCCTCTCTTGTGCTTAGCTAGAGGCCACAGCTCTCAACAGTCCTTATCTGAGCTGGGCATTAATGCAAATGAACATACTTGCAAACAGAGACATCCCAGATACACAGCTCATCCTACCAAGAGGGCACAACGTAAGAACTGTCGGGGGAGGGGGGGGGGAGGAGCAGCTAGGCTATTGAAAGAGCACAGAGGAATAGGCTAGTCTGGAATGGGGTCAGGGAAGACCTTCTGAGAGTGGTGATGTCCCGACTGACAGCTAGCAGTGATGGGGACTTGGGCGTGTATAGAGAGAAACTAGAGGGTTTCAGAATGAGAGACTCTATATCCAAAGGCACAAACAAGAAAGACTTGAGCTCGGTAGTCAAAAACAGGCTCTGAGGTAATTTGTGTCCTCACTGGCTGTGTGATCCTAGGCAAATGACCCCCTCTCTGTGATTCCATTTACAAAATATTCCGTAGCTAAGAATATCAGATGCCGTCAGAGGGTTGTGCTGAGGAGCAAATGCTTTCAATAAAGGACCTGAACACGGCGTAGAGGCTGGAATGCATCCCATGTCACCGCAGGGATGTGCAGGTGTAGGGAAGGGAGATGGCCCCAGCAGGGGTGGGAGGTGACAGAGAAGGTTGTTGGGTGGTGATTGCACGATGGGATTCAGTCTGTCAGAACCCTCCATGGGTGGCTGTGCAGAGAATGGGTGGGGGTCATAGCTGAAACAGGGGGATGTATGTGTGGTTTGAAGGGAGGTTAGGGGTGACTGCTTAAGTAGGGGCAGCTGCTGGGTGGAGGAGGGGCTTACCTGGACCCCTCCCACACAGCTATCTTGGTGCAGCAGCCATGGGACTGTCCATCATAGCCTTTTGTGCTTGGTCCCCCAATGCTCCCATGAAAACCCTCGTGAAGCCAGCACGCATCCTTCCGTCCTCGCCGTGAAGTGTGCAGGCATATATAGATACACATGCTCCGAGAGTGTTTGTTTTAGAAAGATGGGATTGACTGAATGTTGCACACTTATCTCCAAATTGCTTTTCACATTCCACAATACCTTGTGGAAATCTCCTGAAGCTACGGGAAGAGGGTTAATTAAACTCTGCAGGCTGCAGATATTCCACTCGTGGCTGTGCCGTCACCTGCCTTGCCTGTCTTGCCCGCCGGTCCCCTTCCGGTGTTGCCTCAGCCCCTCCTAGAACCTGTTCTGTCCCATAGCCCTGGACATTCAGCCTCGTCACACAGCCTGACTCTCATGGCCCACTTCCAGCCTGTTCACAGGTCTGTCTGTGGGGCTTCACCGAACATCACGAAAGTAGGGCTTGGTCTTAGAATCGGGGCTCCAGGAAGGCTTGTGGCAGTGCCTGGCGTTAGGCACCTTGGTCTAGCTCTGGGATGAGTGTATGAAGTAGAGATCCTGTCCCCAGAGCCTTTTCCAGTCTTTTGTGTGGTGGGTACATGTGTGCGCATGCATATGGAGGTCAGAGAAGAACCCCTGGTGTGGTTTCTTGGGCACTGCTAACCTTTTTTTCTTTCTGAGATAGAATTTCTCATTGGTTGGGAACTAGTTTATTGCCAGTGAACCCCAGGAGCCACTTGTCTGGGCTTCTCCGTGGCTGAAATTTTAGGCCTGTAACACTTTGCCAGGCCTTTTACCTTTTATTTTCCCTGTGGGTTCTGGATGTTTCGGGGTATCTGGGTACCTCAGGTCCTCACACTCACAAAGCAAGCTCTTCATCTAGCTCTGCCTCATCCCTCTTGGTCACAGGTCCCACCCTCAGGCTTCTCCTTTTCCACCACAGAGTCCCCTCTGACTTTAGCCATTCACAATCAGTATTGTCCCGCCCCCAATGCTGGGCAGTCTGGCCCATTTTCTGGAGCCTGGAGGCCCCACAGCTGGGTCCTTCTGGAAGCTGCTAGGAGAAACAAAGGCACCAGCACAGCAGGGGTTTCCGGTTTGCCCTGGGGCCGAGTCACTGCTCTGCACAGGGTAGTGCTTCTGCTGTGGCCGTTGGAAAAGCTTCTGTGCTTTGTTTCCTGGGATGCACCCCATTCCCACACACCCACCCCGCCCCGCCCCACCCTCAATCTGTGCTTCTGCCCTGGAGTCAGCAGTTCTGAGATACACAGCGTGGCCTTGCTGGGTCCCCAGGTTCCCAGAACTGCCCTTTTAGGGTACCCTGAACATCCCTGATCAGAGATCTCACCAGCCACAAATGACAGTGCCCAATGAGCTCAGTAGCAGGAGGAAGACGGGACCATACCTCATTATGTCAGTTTTGTCTTACTTTTAGGGTGATCTGGCTTTTATGTGGGGGACAGTGAGTTTCTAGCATGACTGGGAGATAGTTAGTTCCCTTGTCAGAGAAACTACTAAGTGTAGATGAAGGGAGAAAGTGTCCATACAGGCTGTCATTGAGCCAAAGCAGGTGTCAGGTCTGGGGAGGAGCGGATGAGGTAAACCTACCAGACCACAGTTGTGGACTAGACCCTCGCTCCTCCTCCTGCCGCCCCCGCATACCAATTTTTTAAGCTCTGTTGAATTGTGGAACATTTCCATACAAACCCAAGTTCTCTGGATCCTTTTAAAAGATTGAGAACTCAGCAAGGTTGCATGCGTCACATGCTGCATGAGGCTGGCTCTCTAGGTGGGAGTAGTGCCCGCCCCCAATCCCAGGAGCTATACTGGCTACAGGCCATCTGTTGTCACACTGTTCTTGCCATTCAGGGAAACACTGGGGGGTAGGTCTGGGGGCTAGGGGTATCTTCCCAGGGTGGAGATCTTAGGCAGGGAAGTCCTCTGAAGCTCAGACCAGCCTTGGACCTTCCCAGAAAAGACTACAGCCCAGGCACCTGGCACCAGGTGCCACACAGAGGCATCTGACCAGCTGCCTGTATCTCAGTGGTGACACAGGCAGAGGTTGTCTGAGGTTCCACCCTGTCCCTCCTGTTCGTTCTCTGGGCCTTACAATGATGTATTTCTCCCCATCCCCCTATCCAGGACTGTGGGTGGATGGTGGAAGCTCTCTGCTGCCCGACCTTCTAGGGGCGGCAGGGGGAGCTCCTGGCCCATGAGAACACACTCTAGCCACGACAAAAGCTGGGGTACTGTAGAACTCTTGGGCTCCAAACCGGGGTACACAGTCAGCTCAGAACTGGCATCTGGTTCCTGCCACGGTGTTACCTGGTCCTTTTTTCTTTGTCCTGCCCCACTAGTGGCTCTGACTATATGCATCTCCCCTCCCCCTCTGCCTTGGAGCTCTATCTGCAGCTGTCTTCATGTTTCTCATTGCTCTGCCCCTGGATCATCCCTCTGCCTAGTTCTTTCTATACAAAAGAAGTCTGTCCAGGGGCCCAGGGTCAGGAGATAGGCTTGCACTGAGTCTATAGGTACCAATGAGTTTGAGACATGCTGGGACTTCAGTCCCTGTGCAAAAGGCCTTCAAATTGTAAGAATTTTTTTGAGGAGAGGGTCCAATCCAGAGCCCCTCACATCCTAGGCAAGGGTTCTCTATTGAACTGTATACTTAACCCCAAGTCACATTAAAATTCTTTTCTATTTATTCACTTAACATATATGTGCACATATGTGGAAGTCAGAGAACTTGTGGGGGTTGGTTCTCTCTTCCCATCATGTGGGTTCTGGGGATTAAACCCACATCATCAAACTTGGTGGTAAGCACCATCACTCACTAACTACACCAGTTGCCCTTAAATTACATTTAAAGTTATTTATTTGCCATTATTACATGCGTACGTATGATGCGTGTGTGGGTATGCATGTCATAGTGCACACATGGAATATGGGGGTCGGAGGAACAATTTCTGGAGTCAGGTTTTCCCTTCCATCTTTACAAGGATCCAGGGATCAAATTCAGGTCACTAGGCCTGTGCAGTCGGTGCCTTTGTCCTCTGAGCCAAGTCA
Organism: Microtus ochrogaster; assembly: GCF_000317375.1. Lineage (NCBI taxonomy): Eukaryota > Metazoa > Chordata > Mammalia > Rodentia > Cricetidae > Microtus > Microtus ochrogaster. Next base: position 3,282,986 of record NW_004949099.1, read on the forward strand.
CTGGCCCCCAGATCACGGTTTGTTTTTTTTTTTTTTTTTAATTCCATGGCATTGCTGGAGCCCTGCAAAGTGACACCCACCTTGAACCTGTTGGCCAAAGGAGGAGCAGACACCAGACTGCTGTAAGACTCCCCAAGAATTCCCTGCAGGGAAGTGGGTTTTCTGGGGTCTGAACTGAGGTCAGAGATCATGAACCTTCCATCCGGTTTTCAGCAGAGGCTGCACACCCAGAGACCCGCTCCACAGCTCCAGCCCTCCTGACAGTTGCAGTTCTCCTCGGTCCCTGGGCCTGGCAGTCGAGACAGCACATATGGCTGCTCAGTGAAGCTGTGCCCCTGTGTCACCTCTTACAGAGGGACAGATCCCCAACCTCAGAGGAGGGTCTCCCCAGGCCCCTTGTCCCAGACAAGGCTCCCTGCAGGCAACACTAGCAAGCACAGCAGCCCTGCGGGGCGGCTGCGGTCCAGCTGGCTTGGCTGCTGACTGCAGAAGGAATGCTTCGCTTTTGTTCCTGGATCACCAGCTGCTGCTTGCACAAGTGCAGCCGCTCAGCTGCTGGGGCTGGGCAGCCTGTGGCAGGTTTCCTTACCTTTCTGGGCCCAGTTTTCCCATCTGTGACCCAAATGCCAGCCACAGTTTCTCGGTGCCCTTGGAAGTAAAAAAAAAAGAAAAGAAAAAAAAAATCTTTTACAACCCAAAGAATGAAATTAGCATCCTTTGGCAATTAATGCATATTTTTTTTTCCCCAAGACTCAACTCTTAAACAAAGTTCTGAGTGTTTGACTTTGATTTGAAATAGGTGGCTGTCAGGAGGAATTACATGGCTCCCAAAGAAACACACAGACGTTATAATTAAAGAGATGGCAATCTTGACAGGTAGTCGGAGAAGAGGGGACATAATGATGAGAATGGAGAGAGGAGAAGGGTACTCTGAGCCCAGTGGGACAGGCCTGGCACAAAGGTGGCCCTGGCACAACAGGACGGCACACCACAAAGCCATAGACTCTGCAGGGCTCCTGTCCACGGCTGTTTCAGATCACAGCTCTGCAGAGGCAGGCTTTATTACCTGCGTCAGAGTGGTGATCTCTGTCCTGATTTGGGCCACAAATTCATACATAATGCCACAAACACACCTTCCCCCAGGTTCAGCCTGAGATGAGCCCCCAAAGACACCTGAGCTCCACCCGCTATCCAGCCTGAGCTCCGTCTGCAGCCCAGCCTAAACCCTGATCCCAATCCAGTCTGAGCCGAGCTCCTGACCTACACTAAATCCCATGCCCTAACCCCGAGGAGGCTCACACCTGGCCTAAGCTTGCCTCCTCCCCAACCCAGACTAGACTCAGACTGACCCTGACCCTGGGCCAGGCTGTCCCAGCTGAACCAAAGCCAAACCTATACATTGGATGCAAGATGGATGACTATGTGACCAGAGCAAACCTCCCCTGGAGTAGGCTCAGAGCTGAGCCAGCAGCTGGGGAAGGAAGGCCTAAAGGGTGGCTGGAGGGATAGAGAGCAGGGTGTGTGGGCTCACAGAAGAGTGGAGGCATCGCCCTTCAGGTGCTCTGTCCAGGTTAGGGGAAGGGGCGAGGTGCTCCTCGCCACTGCCTGGGTGATCTGTGACCTGTTTGGAGCAGGCAGCTGAGCAAGACTCCCTTGACCTGCCTCTCACAGGTTCTATGGATTGCCCCAGCCATAGGCTGAGGTCCTGCTGCCATGAAGGCCTTAGTGGATGTGAGTGTCCTCCTTTCCCCCTCCGGGCTGCCATCTTCCCTCTCCCTGCCCCACCCCAGCTTCCCCTCTGATAGGCACCTCATTAGCAGAGTATCTGTAAATAACACCAAAGAGTTAGAGTTACAACAAGGTAGCTCATTAAAGCCACTTCGCTGTCTCACTTCCCAATTAGTGTTTCTGCAAGCAGCTGCCAGAGCTGCCTGTGGCATGGCACCTTGGTATGGCATGGGCCTTCTAGGGGGATCACCAGCGAGGCTGCAGACGACAGAGGCGAGCCTTCCCCGCCTTTAGTCAGCACCCGGGGTGGCCATTGGGAATACCAGGAAGCTTGGGCACGAGTGTCCACCACGGGGAAAGTCATCTAGATGCGGGCTTTGCTGAGAGGCCATCCCTCCACTGACCTGCACACTGGTCTGTTCCTGCGGTGTTCATGGCTCAGGAATTCTACAGGTCATGCTGTCCAAACCCACTTGTGGCTGGAGAGATGGTTCAGTGGTTAAGAGCACTTCCTGCTCTTCCAGAGGGCTTGAGTTTGGTTCCCAGCACCCCCGAAGCAGTGTAACTCCAGTTCCAGGGGATCTAACACTCTTCTGGCCTCTATGGGCACCAAGCATGCCTGTCATACACAGACATACATGTAGACAAAGCACTCATATGAATGTATGAAACACAAATAATACAAAACTCATAAAAATGAATTTAAAAATCTTTTTAAAAACCTCACCTGTTTTGCATCTCTCCCTGTAGCCTTCCTTTTCTTCACGGGTGACCTAAGGGCTTCCGCTGCAGCTTCTGGAGACAACTTTCTTCCCAGTGGGTGCAGAAGGCATCAGTGACAGCACTGGAGAGAATTTGAGTATGGAGGGGAGAAAAAGCACATTCGAGAGAGGCCAGGAGACACAGGAAGTGATGTCCCAGGACATACCAACTGGATTGTGATTGTTCTTCGTGTTCTCATACACTGGGAAACAAAGTGAGAAGGCTTCGACTGGCGGGTCAACATTGCACATCTGCAGGGTGCTGCTGTGCAGACTGGGGCTGACTCCTCCAGAGCCTGTCCTTGGAGTGGGGCTGAAATGACAGAGGAGCTCACCTGTGCCAGCAGACAAGGATGAAGAGAGCCTCTAGTCCACTCTAACCATTGCACAGTCCAGCCCCGCTTCTGTCTTCCTCCAACTTGCTTCTGACCCCTGCTCTGCATGTCCCATTTTTCTTTTCTGCCTCAATTTGGGAGGGAAACCTCTCCCAATTTCTCTCCCTGTTTCTGAATCGATAGTTTAGCTGGGCAAGGCAGAAAATGAAATTTACACTCAATGGTTTCCATGGCAACCAGGGTGCTGGGCTGCTTTCTCTTGCTCTCCGGGGCACGTTCTTCCTGAGAGAAAGCAGGTATCAGAAGTCCACAGCCTGAGGATGGGGTGGGGTTTAAGCAGAACTGAGATCGAGCCCCCCCCCCGCCCCCGCCTGCTCTTCTGGCTCTGAGTGTGAGGGAGAGTTGCCTTCTTTCCCCACCAGCTCAGGAGAACAAGCTTTAGGTGCCATTGTTCTCAGCTGACCAGAGTAATGGCTTCTCCACCTCTGGGTGCAGGTGGACATTGTGCTAGGTGCTGGAAGGTTTTTATGAGGCTGAAAGCCCACGTCTGCAGTCCTGTGCAGCCTGGGTGCATCTCATCTGAATCTCTCTTTCTCAGCCTGAGCACTGATTTAAGTGGTGGACAGAGTCTACTGCTCAGGGGCAAAGCCCTCAGACCCTGGGGTGGAGCTTGGTATGCATCAGGACTCAGTGTTGTGGCTGTCCCACTGACTGCTAGGCTGGGAGGTGGCCCCCAGGAGCCAGCCACCTGCTTACATATGCCCTAGTTTTTGTGGCAGGTGCTCTAAGAGCTGCGGGGGGGGGGGCCCAGAGGAGGCAGCTGTAAAATCTGGGGTCAGGGAAGCTTCCTGGAGGAAGTGTGGGGCAGGCAGAACAGAAGGCCCTTGAGGCAGAGATTGCCAGGGGGAAGGAGTAAGTTTTAGAAATCTGTACAGAGGAGTGTGAGGTGGGCTGAGGTTCGGGCATGCTGGGTGGCACACATCATCTCTGCCCACAAAGTATCCATTCTGCTTCCTTCCAGAACCCAAACTTCTCAAACTGTCCTCAAGTGCTTCTCCAGGGTTGGCACACTGCCATGCACAGTCTGTGAATGGGTGTATAAACCAGTCTCAGCCAATGAGAGACAAACTCACACTACTCCAGTCTCAGCCAATGAGAAACTCA
>NW_004949099.1:3287287-3294265 GCF_000317375.1 Microtus ochrogaster
CAGTCTCAGCCAATGAGAGACAAGCTCACACTACTCCAGTCTCAGCCAATGAGAAACTCAAACTACTCCAGTTGTTGTGGTTTGTTGGGAGATGGGCATAGGCCCATTGGTCAGTAGCTCTGGTCCTGTATGAGCTACCTGGACCTCTTTGGCAGGAGGTGAAAACTGGGAAATCCCAAACCTGAAGCTTGGATGTGCCTTCCTGGGAGTAAAGCCCTCCTGAGAAAGAGGCCGCTGCAGAGTGACAAGTGGCATAGGATGGGTGGAGTCTTGGAGATGCTCCTGGATCCATCCTGAAGCCCAAGGTTTTCCTGTCACGATATGTCTCTTTAGCTTCACTCATGTTCCTGGGATCCAGGACTAGGTCTTCAGCATTGGACAGAGGCCTCATTAGTCCGGAGGGCAGAGAGGGTAGCAGACACCAGGCCACAGGGCCTATAGCCTCAGTGAGGGGCTCCAGATGTTGATAAGCAGTGTGAACATGGCCAGTCTGGGCTTTGGGAGGGTCCTAGGCAGCAGAGGAAGGAGACCTGTCATGGGGGACAGGAGTTTGGTGAGTGAGTGCGGGTAGGCAGATCTGACTTCAGGCAAGCTGTGTTAGCTTCAACAGCTATGTGGCAGATCACCTCAAACCTTAGCTTCAAATCACCCAGCTTAATCTCTGAAGTTCTGGAGGCCAGGGCTGAAGTGGGCCCACAGACCCCATCACGTGGTCAGCTGAGAGACTTCCTGCACAGAAGCCCTAGCAGTGTCCCTCACCTTGGTCAGTGTCCACAGGCCGCCTACTCCTGGTCTTGAAACGCCATCACCCTCTTCACTCCTGTGGCTCTGACCTTGGCTTCTGTCTTTGGATCTTTCCTCTCTGATTCTAAGAAGCACCTTAAGTTAGCTTTGGTCATATGGGAAGGCCAGGACAGACTGCTCGGCTCAAGATCTCAAACCTGGCCACACCTGCAAAGTCTCCTTGATGCTTAAACTGGCAAGTGACCAGGTCCAGGAATTGGGATATGGACATCTTTGGTGGCCATTATGCTACTGACCACATGGGAAGTGGGGTTTGAAGGCAGCAGTGGGGAGGAGATACAGGGAGGGCCTGAGCATAGAGGGGTTTGTTTTTTATTTTTTGGTATTTTGAGACAGGGTTTCTGTATAACCTTGGCTGTCCTAGAACTCACTCTGTAGACCAGGCTGGCCTTAAACTCAGAGATCCACCTGCCTCTGTCTCCCGAATGCTGGGATTAAAGGTGTGCACCACCACTCCTGGCTTGCATAGAGGGTTCCATACTTTGTAATTTAGGCACTAATTTAAAGTCCAGCCCTATGATCCCTGGGGGAGTGGCTCTCTGAGGCCGCTGTCTGCAAGGTGGCCTTGGATGAAGCCCTTGCTGAATCCTGCCTTCCACATTCCTGTCTCTCTCTACTGGGTCTTCTGGGATCATCCTGGTGACCCTCACACTAGACCCTGCCTTGGGAGCCTGCTTTGTTGTGAACAAGGCAAGAGATCCAGAATGGGTGAGATGACCCAGACACTGCCCCTGACAGCCCCTTGGCCATCCTCTTGCCTCTGCATCCAGAGCCAGCTTCCTGAGAACACCAGGGACAGTCCCTGTGGGGCAGGCCTTACGGCTGCGCTCTGACTCCTCTGCTGGGGTGGCCAGCAGCTTCATTAGTGTCTTTCCCGCTGTGTAGCTGAGGCAGCGAGGGCAAAAGAATTCTCCTGAGGACGCACAGTGGTGCAGGATAAAGAAGAAAACTTAACATAAGCAAATCGTGGCTGGACTTGAAATGGGTGTGTTTAACCAGTGGGGTCATGGCTGTGCTGATCTTTACTGTCACCATGACATTGTGCTGTCTTTGTGGTTTTCAAGGATGTAACTTACATCTGGGTGGTAATTTTCCTTCTAAACCTACTCTATATGTACAGTCTGCCAGCCCTCACTTTCTTTCCTTCCCCTTCCCTAGCTATTACAATCAGTGTCTGGGTGAATGTCTATCGATGACATTTAAAAGGCTAATGTCTTTCTGAGTCTTCAAAGGGCACTACTGAGAGAATAAGAGACAATTGTGACCATTTGCCTGGTCTTCCTCATATCCTCGGCATGGGAGTCAGAGCAGGGACCCCACCACCACCACCACCACATGGGCTCCTGAGCTGCGGTGGAAGGTCCTGTGATGGACACTGGGCTTGAATACCAAAGAGGATGACAGAAAACAGTCAGGCAAGGGCCAGGCCTGGTATTGACATCCAAGTTCTTTCTAGAGTAGAGATGCCATGTCCCCGTGAAGAGAGATCTAGACACCTCAGGTGGTTCTGCGACTCAGGTGCAGAAGCTACTGAGTGATTCACACGGCCTTCCTGAGGGGCTGCTCTATGTGGCTTCCCACTCTGCAGATGTCCTTAGGCACACAGGTCATGCATGGCCTGTGTTAGCATGCCCATCACAGAGGATACTGCTTCTCACCCTAGCCAGCTGCTTCCAGGTGGGTGTGTCCCAACACTTCAGAACAACACAGAGATGGAATTTCTGTTGTGAAATCCCAGTCACCAAGGTCTTAGTCCATTTCCTGTGGCTGTAGCAGATTGCAGCAGGCTGGGTAGTCTATGGAGAACAGATATCTATTTATGTGGCGGTTTGAGAATGGCCCCCATAGGCTCAGATATTTGAATACTTGGTCCCCAGTTGGTGGCAATGTTTGAAAAGGTTTAAGAGGTGTGGCCATGCTGGAAGAGAATGAGTTTTCAAAAGCCACCCGTCATTTCCAGTCCCTCTTTTTCCTTCCTGCTTGTGGTTTAAGATATGAGTTCTCAGCTTCCTGCTGCAGTCACTGTTCCTGCTGCTTGTTCCTCGAATCCCCACTGTGATGGCTCCCATCCCCTTGGAACCATAAGCCCAGTAACGCTTCATTCTATAAGTTGCGTCTGTCACGGCAAACACCGTAGTTTCACAGCCATAGGACAGTGACTAAGATGTTTGTACCAGGGAGTCGAGGAATGGGTGGGTTATTGCTGTGACAGGCTTTTTTTTTTTTTTTCTGAGAAATGTGGGTAGAAACTTTGGACGAGGAAAATTGTTAATGCTGTAAGTAGAACTTAATGGGGCATCTTAATAGGAGCTTGGGAGACAGTGGTGCTGAAAGCCAGGAAGCTTTCCAGAGGTTTCAGAGGGGAGCGATTTTATCAGCTGAGCTAGAGACAGTTCTTGTTGTATTTTCACAAAATTGAGTCTGCTTTCTGCCATGTCCTAAAAACTTTCCTGTGACCACATTGAAAAGTAATGAACGAGTTTCTTTGGTAGAGGAGAAGACGTCCTAATACCACCTTTTCTACGTGGCTATTAGTCACCGTTCTCGTTCAGATCCACAATGCAAAATAACAACTCGGACAAAAAGAAATACAAAATGTACACTTTGAAGAGAACAAGAGAACCAGGTAATTTAACACTGCAGCTGAAAGAGATAAGGGATTAAGGTGAGGCCTAATCTGCCTTGCGAACAAAGGGAGAGTGCCCTCCTGAGGAGACCCCCACCAGCTAAGCTTCCAACCTGTGAAAGAGTATAAGGTGTTTGCTGTTCCGTTTGCTGTTCCTGGAGAGGAACAGTGAGGAAAGCTGCTGGGAACGTGACTCAAGAGGCCAAGGATCCACCCAAAGCTGGCAGTGAGACTTGGCCGTATTATCCACATGGTGCTGGCTTAGAGCCACGAAGGCTGTGTGAGGACAGGGGCTGCGGGATCTTCCTTCATGGTCTCAGAGAGATGCTGAGGCCATGTGATACGTGGCAGGTCACTTCCTGCATGGAGACTCTGAGAGGCCTTTGGTGAGACTGTGGAAGTCAGGCCTAGCTTGTCATGGAGACCCCAAGATGTTGGAGCTGTCAGAGCTGTAATGTCTGTCAAAGAGAGCCAAACACAGAATAGAACCAGCCCAGGAGAGGGAGATACGTTACAGACAGCTGTTACCCCCAAATGGCAGTGTTGGTGACAATGTCTTAAACAGAAGGATCCTGACCAGGGAAAACAGGACTGTCAGTGAAGAGAAGCCTTGCTTCAGCGTTCCTCAGGAACCTCACACCCCCTTATCTTCCAGGGACCTTACAAAGAACCTCCCTTCATCCTTGCTAAAGGTCGCTACCTCAGGCAGGGGCATCCGGTTCAAAGACTGCAACCCTACTGACTGGGGTATGACATCCTCTGACTTTTCTGCCATTCTGCTTCTCTCGTCCCGTCACCCCTGAGAGACAGCTGTGACGGTGTGATTTCCCAATCAACCTTCTTTCTAGCAGCCATGGAGCGGTCCAGGCCAGTGGTTTCCCTGAGCCCTTACTTGAAGCAGCCCGGCTGGCAGGCTGGAGCTGTCTGAGCTCTTTGATTCTGGACGTGGAGCTACAGAATTTGGAGTTTTCGTTGCTGGACTTCAGTCTTGCTTTGGTTCAGCATTTCCTTACCACACCCCTATTCCTTCCTTTTGCAATGGCAACGTATGTTCTATGTCTTCATATGTTGGACGTATGTAATTTGCTTTGATTTTATAGGGAGTTGCAGTTAAGAGATTGCCTTGAGTCTCAGAAGAGACTTTGGACTTTTAAACAGTGTTTTGAAAATGTTAGACCATGGGGACTCTTGAAGTTGGACTAAATGCATTTTGCATTAGGATACGGCCATGAGACTGTGAAGGTCAGAGAATGAGATGCAATGGTTTGGACGAGAAATCTCACCCTCAGTTGTAGACATTTGACTGCTTGGGCCCAGTTGGTGGTGCTGTTTGGGGGAGGGCTTCTCTGGAGGAAGCGTGTCAGTGAGGGTAGACTTTGAGCTTTCAAAAGTTACAACGCATCCCCAGTTCATTCTCTTCCAAACATGGAGTTTGATCCCCCAAAACCTGTGTTAAAAAAAAAGTGGGCATGGGGCATAGACTTCTAATGATAACAGTGGGGAGGTGCAGGAAGGAAGGAAAAGAAAATACTGGCTCCTATTTGGGCTGTGGCAAACCCCATCAGAGCCCAGGTTTGCGCATTATTTCTTCCCTTCACCACGACCCAGAGAGGTTTAGTAATCTGCTTAAGGACACACAGCTGGGTCAGCTGGAACTCTTCCTTGAATCCGCACTCATGTTGAAGTGTGTATGTGGGATGGGCCTCTGGGGTCCACACTTGTGTTGACACCCTCTGGGATCTGAAGCTCCCTCTTGACACAGTCCTGGTTGTTGGTTGGAGTGGGCCCCTGGTCTGTCTCCTGTGGTAGCAGCAGCAATTCCGGCTGCAGATGGAGCGTGGAGGATAGTGTGGACTACTGGACTCTGTGTTAGACTCCACTAATTGGTTAAATAGATTCTTCTACATGTGCAGCGTTGAGCTTTCTGCTTCGATAAGACGTAATATTAATTTTAATTAAATCTCTGAAAGCTTGGCCAAATATTTCCATTTTCTGAACATGTTCCTTGATCTTGGTATCTTCCCCTGAGACAGGGTTGCTGAGAAGAGCCATCCTCTGGGGGACGTGGCCTGGACATGGTAGGGGAGATGGGTGGGAGGCAGAAAAGGAAGTTGGGAGTGCCACATGGGAGGGACCCCTGTCCTCCGGGGCCTCTCCTCCTGTCCTGCCCTGCTATCTCCATGCTCACTTTAACAAGGAATCTTGAACCTCTAGGTGGAGTTATCATAGCCAGACTGGACGATTAACAGGTTATCAGGCTCTGTAACTGCCAAGCCTGGAATCAGGATCCACCTCTCTGCAAACCTATGATGCTCCAGGTTCCAGCCTACGTGCCCCATGCACCTCATTCCTTGTTGCTGGGATGGGATTAGAGAGGATGAGGCTGCCAATCTGACCCCAGCAATTCACCAGGTCATTCCAGAACTTTGTTGAGAGGGGAGGAGGCCCCACTCGTTCTGTGGAGAGTCCAACAGAGCAAGGGGATGAGGCAACAGATGCCAGCCAACTCCGGTCCAGCTTCTTGTCCCTCTGGTGGCCCAGCCACTTGCCCCTTCTGATTGTTTTCTGAAGGGCCTCCTGGGCCTTCACCTGTCTGGCTCTGGCAAGAACCTCCTCTCTCTGTGGCACTTTAGCTGGTTCTGGCAGCCTCTTTTGGGCTGGGGTCCTTGCCCTAGAGGCTGGCTCATCCCACCCATACTTCAACCTTGGGCCCAGACCAGATACAGGAAGTAGTCAAGGTCACAGAAACCTCCCAGGTGACGTTGTATTTGCCGTTTGCCTCAGGCACACAGCAACCATACCGACTCACAGTCTTCTGTAGAGAAGTGAGTGAACCTCCATCGAGAGAGCTCTGGCAGTCACGTACAGGAGCAACCTGGTGTTCACTGGGGGTGGCACCAGGGTGGAATGATTTTCTGTATTTTGTATTTATTTGTTTTATGTGTATAGGTGTATTGCCTGCAGTTTGTCTGTGCACCATGTGTGTGTGCAGTATCCTTGGAGACCAGAGAGGGTGTGGGATCCCCTGGAACTGTTGCTATAGGTAGTTGTGAGCTGACATGTAGGTTCCGGGCATGACTTAGGTCCTCTGCAAGCCAGTGTTTCAAACCACTAAGCCATCTCTCCAGCCTGGTGGTGCAACATTTGCTTGTAGAATATTTTTCTGAATTTCTGCACTTTCTAAAGTGAGCAGACTTTATTTTTGTAAATAGAAAAAAAATATACATATTCATCGTATGTTTGAAAATTAGCCGCAAGTGTAAAATATTGTAAGAATATGTAGAATTTCCAAGCAGATACCCTCAGCTCTACCTCCGGGAGAGGATGAGGCTTTCGGTAGCCTCTTCAAGGCCAGATAGATCCAGGCAATTGTGTTGATCAAAGGGCAGAACCAGGAAACTCCTAGAATAGCTGCTCTCTGTTCTGACTGTGGTTTTACAGTTAGAGCTGATTCCCGTGTTTCCAGCTGTCTGCCTGTTCCTGTTTAAGGCTCTTTGTCTCTTTCTTTTCCTCCTTCCTCCCTTCCTCCCTCCCTCCCTCCCTCCCTC
>NW_004949099.1:3294501-3322645 GCF_000317375.1 Microtus ochrogaster
CCTTCCCTCCTTCCCTCCCCCCTTTTCTTTCCTTCTTTGAGACAGGGTTTCTGTGTGTAGCTCTGGCTGTCCTGGAACTCACTCTGTAGACCAGGCTGACCTAGGACTCCCAGAGATCCACCTGCTTCTGTCTCCCAAGTGCTGGGATTAAAGGCGTGCACTGCCTCTGCCTGCTGCCTGGCATCAGGCTTTTTGTCTTTTCTTATTGCTGCTCCAGTTCTTCTGTGCTGTGTCAATCCTGCAGTAGATGTTCTGCATATTTCTTTGCTATCTGCCATTTGTGCCAGAAAGTTGCTGATGGCATATTTTCCTATGCAGAATTTTCCTACTTTTTTTTTTAGATTAATTTTAAAGATCATCACCATCATTATTCAGTTACGGTCTTATGTAGTCCAGGCTGGCCTTGCGTTTCTCTCACCTCCGCTTGCCAAGTGCTGAAGTTACTTGTCAGCACCATAACGTTGGCCTGACTTTGAAATTTTCATTTTTTGTCACCAAAAAGGGAAGGGGCCTTTCCTGCTCTGGATTTTCTCAGTTTGTGCCAACTTTACTATACTGGTTGACTGGTTAGTTGGTTGACGTTGCTGGGGATGGAGCCTAGGGTCTCATGTGTGCCAGGCCAGTTCTCTCCCTCTGAGCTCGCTAGCAGAGTTCACTGCTATGCACCCTGTGAAGCTGATGGCCAGCGTGCACATGTTCAAGGCTCCTGTGAGTCCCCCAAACTGTATGTTTTGGGGGCTGTTTGCTGTCATTCTTACCATCACTCTAAATCTGGGTTATTTTGTACCCCACATAAGTGGAAGGGGCTCGTGTGTGCAGGTCTTCAGTGAGGTCCCCTGGAGGCGGATTGCTCTTACACTGAATTAACTCATTAATGATGCTGTTTACTTATTGGACACCAGGGACCCACACCGAGTTGATTATTTATTTACAGGGCCCCAGAGGCGAGTGTTGAGCTTATGATCTCTCTCCACATCGTGGCTGTTATAATTCTTACTAGGCATTTTCTTCTTTTATATTTATTTTCTCCCTCCTCATGCCCACAGTCTGGGCACGTGCTCGTTGTCTCGATAAGTGTCTTTGGGTAGCTTTTTATCTTTATAAGATATTCAGTCTGGTTTTGTGTCAAGTTCAAACAGAGTTCATCTCAGTCACCCAGTGTTTTAAGGTTGGTTCAGATGGCGGTTCACGGTCAGTCATGTGGCTCCAAGCAGCTTCAGAGTCGCCCTGCTTCAGAGTCTTCAGATGGAAGATGTTTTGTGCGAGTTTCTCTTTCCTTCTTGTGGGTTTCAGCTTGTGGACTGGGAAACACAGCACCAGTTGTCAATCCCACTGAAGACAAGGGCTTCAGCTCCTTCATCTCTGCCTGTTCTGAGAGGAGGGGGTATCTAAATGTCTGTCTATTATCTATCTATCTATCTATCTATCTATCTATCTATCTATCTATCTATCTATCTATCTATCTATCTATCATCTATCATTGCTGTGGTGGGCATTTACACATGGTTTCCTGACAGCTACTGTCTCTCAAGTACTCTCCAGGCTTTGCTTTGTCATGGTGACCTCACTCCACCCCTTCTCTTCTCAAGAGATTGCTTTGGGGTCAGTTTGCTGAAGTTAGCTTCTCCCGTCTGGCCATCTGGCCTGTGCTGCTTGGCTAAGCATGGTTTTTAGTTACTAAGAAAACTTTTTTTTTTTTTTTTTTGATTTTCGAGACAGGGTTTCTCCTTAGCTTTTTTGGTTCCTGTCCTGGAACTAGCTCTTCTAGACCAGGCTGGCCTCGAACCTACAGAGATCCGCCTGCCTCTGTCTCCTGAGTGCTGGGATTAAAGGCGTGCGCCACCACTACCCGGCTAACTTTTTTTTTTTGAAATAGGGTTTCATGTTGTTAACCAGGTTGGGCTCCCCTGCGATCAAGAGATCCTCCCACTGTTCCCCTTCAGTGGCTGAGTGGCTAGGACCAGGAGCACAGGCCACCATTTATGAGACAGATCTTCATTTTTTAAAAAAAATATTTATTTATTTATTTATTATGTATACAATATTCTGTCTGTGTGTATGCTCAAAGGCCAGAAGAGGGCACCAGACCCCATTACAGATGATTGTGAGCCACCATGTGGTTGCTGGGAATTGAACTCAGGACCTTTGGAAGAGCAGGCAATGCTCTTAACCACTGAGCCATCTCTCCAGCCCCCCAGATCTTCATTTTGAGATGTCTGATCCATCTACTTCCCATTCAACACTTCCTGCAGTTCTGTGTTGTGAAGACCCCTACCCTGAGGTCACAAATAAACATCCTTCATGGCCGATTTGATCTTTCCCTTTAAAAGAAAACACATTTAGTTGTGTGTGTGTGTGTGTGTGTGTGTGTGTGTGTGTGTGATAGCACATGTGTGAAGGACAGACGACAGTTTGTGGGAGTCAGTTCTCCCCTTACCACCAGGTGGGTCCTAGATCAAACTCAGGTCTTTAGACTTGGTGACAAACACATTTACTTGCTGTGATGGTCAGCTTTGATTGCCAACTTGACACTCTCTGAGAAGAGAGCCCCAGTGAGGAGTCATCTAGACCAGGTTGATCTATGGGCCTGGGGGATTGATTGTCTTGATTGCCTTTGCTGATGTAGGAAGACCCAACTGGAATGTGGGTGGGGCCATATGGTCTGGATCCAAATCAAATGATGTGGAAGAGGCTGGAAAGATGGCTCAGAGGTTAAGAGCTCTGGCTGTTCTGCAGAGGACCTGGGTTTGGTTTCCAGCATCCACATGGTGGCTCACAACCATCTATAACTACAGTTCCGGGGTCTGATACCCTCTTCTGGTCTCCTAGGGCACTGCAAGCCTGTGGTGCACACATACACACACACACACACACACACACACACACACACGCACACACACATGCACACACACAAATACACACAAAATAAATGCATTAATTTAAAAAATTTTAAAGATATGGAAGAAGGAAATCTGTCTGCTTCTTTTCCCCTGGCTTGACTTCCTCTCTCTCTCTCTCTCTCTCTCTCTCTCTCTCTCTCTCTCTCTCTCTCATTCATCTGCACTGTTGCTGCCACAGCTGATTCCTCTGCTGATATTAAAACTGGATATTAAAACTGGCTTCTTCAGGCTTCCAATGTAGATTGTCTTAGTTTACTCTCTCTTTGTTGCTGAGAGAGTAACAAAACACCATAATCAAACACGACCAAAAGGGTTATTTCATCTTACAGCTCATAGCCCGTCATAAAGGGAAGTCAGAGCAGAAAATCAAGTAAGGAGAGAACCTGGAGGCAGGAACTGAGGCACCGGCCGTGGAGGGGTGCTGCTACTGGCTTGCTCCTCATGGCTTACTCGGTTAACTTTCTTTTTTCTTTGAGACAAGGTCTCATCGTATAGCTCTGGCTGTCCTGGAACTCACTATGTAGACCAGGCTGGCCTCAAACTCACAGAGATCTGCCTGCCTCTGCCTCCCGAGTGCTGGGATTAAAGGCATGCGCCACCATGCCATGTTCAGTCTATTTTCTTTTACCATTCGGGACCATCTGCCCAGGGGTGGTACCACCTCCAGCCTATGGGCCTTCCCGCATCAGTCACTAATCAAGAAAATGCTGAACACATTTGCCTACAGGTCAGTCTGATGGAGGCATTTCCTCAATTGAGACTTCCTTTTCCCAGATGACCCTTAGCCTGTGTCAAATAGATAAAAAAAAATACAAAACAAAGCAACAAGAAAAAAACTGAACAGCACATAGATCAAAACCCAGTAACCCCCCCCCCCCGCCAGGAGCCCTCCAGGCCTTTGGCACCAGATAGGGACTGCCAAGGTGCTTCACAGACTGAGCACCTACTGGGTTCTTGGTCTCTTCAGTATGAGACAGTCATTGTCAGGTCACTCTAACATTAAGATGTAAGGCGATCTAATAATCCCCTTTCCATATATATTCATCCTGCTGCTTTATTCTTTTAGGAAACCCTGACTAGTAAACTCACTGAAGTATCTCACTGGCCCCTTGATCTTTCATGGGCTTGGTCACCTCAGGAAATGGTCATGTACTCAGGCATGAAGTTCCCCTCGGTGCCAGGCCAAAGGTAAGGGCTTAGCTTTATTTTGCTCCATGTAATAAGCCTGTTTCTTTTGCCCTATTATACCTAAATCTATATACCTATATTTTCCTGTGCTGGTGATGGAACCCAGGGCTGGGTGCTGGGCAAGCATCCTAGCATGAATTCCCAGCCCAACTCTGACCCTGTTTCCCCATCCTGTCTCTGGGCTTGTGTTGAGCAGATATGCATGGACAAGCATTCCTCACTGATGTACACAGTGTGTCTGACAGAGGAGGGAAAGGACTGAGGTTTGGACACACAGTGAAGACAGTCTCTTCTACCGTGTTGAATGTTAGTAAATGGCATACCCGGGATTCTTCTCATTGGTAGATATTTGGGGGGTAAGTTTCTTATTAACTCTTTCATTTCTTTTTATTTCTTATCAACTGTACAGGGAGTTAAGAGGTGTGTTACTTAGCTGGGTGGTGGTGGCGCATGCCTTTAATCCCAGCACTCAGGAGGCAGAGGCAGGTGGATCTCTGAGTTAGAGGCCAGCCTGGTTTACAAGAGCAAGTTCCAGGACAGGCTCCAAAAGCTATAGAGAAACCCTGTCTTGAAAAACAAAAACCAAAACCAAAGCCAAAAGAGGTGTGTTACTTGTGTACAGGAGATTTGGGATGAGACAGATGCATGCCCTGTAGGAGGCATCCAGGCCCAGGAACCTCCAGCCCTTTGGCTCCCTCAGAAGGTGACTTTCCCCGCTGGTTCCATCCACCACACATCAGTCTGCTGTAACTTTCACATAATCGAATCTTGAGATGTGAGGTTTCGCCACATTGTGGAGGTGATTCCTATTTGACTAGTTTTCTCTTGGTTGTGACAAGAAACTTGATAATTAGCCGGTGGGATGCTCAGTGGGTAAAGGCACGTCACAAAGCCTGAAGATATCAATCAGTTCAGTCCCTAGAACCCATACGGTAGAGGGAGAGAACCCATTCCTTCCCGTTGTCCCCTGACCTCCATGGCACATGCACAAACACGTGCACACAATTAAATAAGTATAACAGAAAGAGATGGCTCAACCGTTAAGAGCACCGGTAGCACCTGGGTTTGATTCTTAACGCCCACATGGAGGCTCATTATCTCTGTAATTCTAAGCTTACCCATGCTGTATAGACACACATACAAACACCCACACACATAAAAGTAAGAAAAAATTAAAAATACCTGACAAAAGCAACTTAAGCAAGAGAGGGTTTCTTTGGCTCATTGTTTAGCCGTATGGGCCATGGTGGAAAGGAAACCATGGCGGTGGGAGCGCGAGGCAGCTGGCCACATCGCAGCTGCAGCCAGGGAGCAGGAAGACACAAATGCTGGCGTTCAGCTGGCTTCCTCCATTTTTCCTTCTTATTCATTCTGAGATGCCAGCCTATTGGATGCTGTTGCTCTTCATTAGGTGGACCTTTTAATCCCCTCTGGATGTGTCCCCATATACTCACCTAGCGATCTGTCTCCTAGGCACCTCAGATTCCAGTCCCGTAGAAAATGGGGACTTCCTTTGTCAGCCCCCAAGCATTCTTCTCGGCCTCTTTATTCACAAGCAGTGTGACACAGGGACCTTTTTAACATTATTCTAGCTTCATACACACACCCGCCCTCAGTGGCTTCATCTCTTAGTTTCTGGTTTTACTTTTGTTCCTGATTTGCAAACACCCCGCCCTCCCTGTTATCTAGACCTTTTCCTGAGAATTTGGTTGAACTCACTCATAAAGTATCTGGAAAACAAGCCTTTGGCCACTCTCTAAACTTCTTTTAATGGTTACTGATAATATTCAGGTTCCTAATTTATATTGCTGCGGTTTTACTTTTTGCTCAGAATGCATCTGTTCACCCGACTTTCCTGGCGATGGTAATAGCAGTTTAGTTTGAGTCCGTTCATTCATTTCCACATGTGCTTATTTTCCTCTTTACGCTCCGTCTTTACTGATGTGACTTTCCATCTCTTCCAGCCCTCGGAGGATGCTTGAAGAGCTCTGTGCTCCTGGACCTGACTCTGCCCTGTGAGGTGGACGTAGGTTTCTGCCCTGCTGACTCTGTGTTTGATTTAGGCAGACTTCCCGTGCTCTTTCACACATGGCTGGTCTTGTGAAAGTCTCATGTGAGCCCAGGGAAGACATTCCCGAGCCTGTTGGATGGACATTTTCATGAATATGAATACCGCAGAGGGTGCTTCTGCTTGCGGTGGGAGCTTCAGCTCTTGCAGCCGCCACAATCTTCAGCACGCCCTCTGAGTTCCCCATTTTCCTCCCCAGTTCCTCAGCTGCTGGCATCCCACAGCTCTGCTTGGGAACTTAGGCTCCCTATTAACAAGACGGATGCTCCATCCATTGTTCTCTTTTTGCAACTAAAATGACTCACTTTTGTCCCTTACAACAGATTCGCTTTGAATCTCATCTTTTCCCTTCTGATATTGAAGTTGTTGGGTTTTACTTTTGTTCCTGATTTGCAAACACCCCGCCCTCCCCCGTCTATTTTGTTTTCATGTCTCTGGAATCCGGACTGCTAGATTCCTTTCTGTTTTGAACTTTTTGAAGATGGTCTGTCTTTTGTTTAAACTGTCTCATTTATCTGCGTTATATTGGGGTCTATTTATTTTTAATAAATTTATTTGTTGTTGTGCATATGCATGCCATTTGTGTGTGGGGGTGTGGGTGCTGGTGACACAGTGCAGATGTGGAGGTCAGAGGAAGCTCAGTGGAGTCAGGTCTTCTCTTCCTTCTTACCTGGCTTTAACTGAGCTGGCAGCTTACAGTTCAGAGGTTCAGTTCGTTATCATCCTGGTGGGACACGGCAGTGTGCAGGCAGGCGTGGTGCTGGGGACGTAGATGAGACTCCTACATCTTGCAGACAACAGGAAGTGGTCTGAGACATACGCATGGTTCCTTGAGCATATACAAGACCGCAAAGCCTGCCTCCACAGTGACATGCTTCCTCCAACAAGATCAAACCTGCTCCGCAAGGCCACACCTCCCAGGAGTACCACTCTCTTCGGAGGGTCATTTTCTTTCAAACCACCACACCAGGTATGGTGGCACACACATTTAATCCTAGCACTCAGGAGGCTGAGGCTGGTGGATCTCTGTAAGTTCCAGGCAAGCCTGGTCTACATAGTGGAATTCCAGGTTAGAAAGGACTACATAGAGAGAACCTGGAAAAAGAAAGAAAGAAAAATAGTTTTTTTTATGTTTTTTGACACTCATTAGCCCATTTTTTCATCACTATAACAAGATTCAGGCTAAACTTTATGAAGGAAAAAGCTTGAGTCTGCTTGTAGTTTTTGGAAAGTCTCAAGATCGGACCCCTTGACTTGGACTCTGGAGACCACTGATGTCATCAGGACATGACATGTGTGGGAACTGGTGGTCACCTTACCGAATGTGAAACCAGAGAGGCTGGGGTCCACCTGCGCCCAGTGCTGAGGACTAGGATGCCAGTCCAGAGCTGGGTCAGCTGCCATGGTTACATGCTTGCCAATGCACATGGCTGTTCAGGGAGCGTCGCTCAAGATTGCTTGTACTTCCACAGAAACATGCACTGGGTAGGGGAAAAGGCAGCGCCAGGGAGCCTGGAGCTGCAGAGGGCAGAGGAGCTGAGAAGGCCTTGTTCCTGCTGCTTCACACCCAGAGGCTGATGCTGGGCCAGTCTCACCTGTCCCCTCCCCCCCCTTTTTTGGTCTACATGACTTACAGGGTAACACTTCTGCTAGGACACAGGGAACTTAGTGTCTTCTGTGTTCTGGGCTCCATGCCGGCCTCAATCAGAGCCTCTCTGATGGGGAAAATGGTCCTCCCAAGGAGACCATGTGTAGGTGCTATGGAGAGCAAAGCTGCAGCTATAGATGCCACTTGTGACTCCCACCATCTTCCAAATGTGTCTGTATGAGGGGTCCTGGTGAAAGCCCCCTCAAGCCCGGCCCCACACAACCACAGGGGCTAGGGTAATTGTTAGTATTTACTGATGGGTCGACGGGCCTGTGTGCTGGGGATGGGACCCAGGCTTTGAAGATGCCAGATGCATGCCTGGGCTCTGAGATGCAACTACATATTTAAAAAACTGCTCATTTAAGGCTCCGGGTCTTGGGTGATACGTTACAGAGCATCTGGTGACCCGAGCCTCTGAAAAGCCGAGGTTTACACTAACTGTCATCTTCTCCTATAGTCTCTATTCCCTCAGCTGTGACTGCAGGAGACACCGGAGTGTTGGGACCAGCCTGTCCTCTAGTGACCTTCTTGGTCAAGAGTCTTGTTCTGCCTGGACTGACTCAGTGGCTTCATTCCTACCTCTTAGAGGTGACTGATTGACAGCAACCCCAAGAGAAAGGAGCTCGCTAAACAGCATTCTCCCAAATACTCACAGGCTGACTGCTCCTCTCTTCAAATGGCCCTCACGCCTTTAATCCCAGCACTTGGGAGGCAGAGGCAGGCGGATCTCTGTGAGTTCGAGACCAGCCTGGTCTACAGAGCTAGTGCCAGGACAGGCTCCAAAGCCACAGAGAAACCCTGTCTCGAAAAACCAAAAAAAAACAAAAAAAACAAACAAAAAAAAACAAATGGCCCTCTTCTTCTTCCCCCATGCACATACACATAACACATATACACGTACACACATATATATATACAAACAATGTAACATTGTATAAACTGCGTACACACACACACATATATATATACAAACAACATAACATTGTATAAACTGCGTACATGTATACCGCACACAAAGGTAAACATATGCATAGACACAATGTATGGATACATTCACATACACGTTTACTTACACATACAGACACATGCATCACACATGTACATACATACATACACACACAAACACTCATGCATAGAAAAATATATGGGCACATGGAAATATGTATGCACACACATGTAAGGCATATATACACATGCCTCACATATGCATGCACATACACATATACACTCTAATATACAGATATAAATACTTAGACATGTGCACATACACATGTATGCACACACATGTAGTCACACATGTATGAACACAATGCGTGCATACCTGTACACTACAGACATTCACACCCACATCAGAATGAGACCACCTTTATTTATTTATCGATTGATTAAATAATTTATATTTCATATGCATTGGTGTTTTACCTGCATGTATGTCTGTGGGAGGGTGTCAGATCTTGGAGTTGGCAGTTGAGCTGCTGTCAGGGTTCTGGGAATTGAATCCTTGTCCTCTAGAAGAACAGCTAGTGCTCCTAACTGCTGATCCATCGCTCTAGCCCCATGAGATCACCTTCTGGCTCAAAGCTTGCAGCAGCTCCTCAGATCTATCAACCTCCCCTTCTGTGCTGTGGAACCTAGAGCAGGGTTTTGGGCATTGGGCCAGCAGACGGTATCACATCTTGTTTGCAGTGAATTACAGACTCCTCAGGGGGAGAACTAATCCTTGGTCCAAGAGTCCTCTATGTTTCTCTACTTGTTTTTGTCTTGTGTTGGGTCGGACCTTTGTTGGGGATAGATCTCTTACTGCAGTACTTGTGTTTGCTCTGGGGCTGCATCCTGACTTGTGCTAGACTTTGTATCAAACACTGACAGTTTGTTACCATTTCCTCTTTCTGAAGAGTCTTCTAGCAGTCTGAAGACAGGGTATGATGTTCAGGGTATGATGTCAGGTCACCAGGCTGCCTCCATTCGGAGGGATGAGGGTCCTCTTTGTAGCCACACCCCTAGGCCACGGGGACTGCATTCTAAGTCCTGGGCTGATGCCTAACACTAAACATAGTTCTGTTCTCTGTGTGCAAAAGTGTGACATTTTGGTTGACAAACCGGTCAGGAGAAGATGAACAGAGGTTTCTCAGAATCAGGACAGTTACAGCCACACACTAGTGTGAGTCTGCACTCCATGCTGGCACAACATACCTGAAGCAAACAATAAAAAGGAGGAAACCTTTGGTTTGGCTCACAGGTTCTACTCGGTACCCCATCTCTGTCCACGGCTCTGCCTGTAGTTCAACTGGGTGTGTATTGTGGAAGGAGCCTGAGGCAGAGAATGCTGTTCACTCATGGGAGCCAGGAAGCAACAAAAGAAAGGAGGGGCTGAGCCCCAATATCCCCTTTAAGGTCAGCCCTCATCTACCTCTCTTCCTTCCACTGGGCTCCAGCATTGCCAGAGGCTGGGGGAACACAGCCTTTGGAGAACTTTGAGAATCATATGGTTAACATTCTGTTTAAAAAGTTGCCAGCATCATGACTTTTAAGTTCAGGTGTCATTATTAAAGTAGAATAATGGCTACTTGAATATCAACAGTCTACCTGGACCCAGAGATAGCTAATGGGAGGGCAGTGTATACAGCAAGGACTTAGAGGGGTGATTCGTGTTCAGGCAGTGAGACATTTCATCCTGCTTCGTAGGATGGTGTCAATATAAAACTGATAAATTGTTTATTTATAGATAATTTTTATGGATGATTTCAGGCCGCATTTGAAAGCAGGAAATCCTGAAACCACAGATTGATTGGTGGGTAAGGGATTCCTGCTGGCTTTTCCTGGCATCTTCTAGGCTGAGCTGTAGGAGGAGGTGACCTCTTGCTTGCTTTCTTCATGACAATCTTGGGGACACAGCTCAAGTTTCACTGTTGGGTTTGCTACAGGCAAATCTATTGAATTAAGAAATCCCCCTTCTGTACCTAGAATAGATTTACAAGTCATAAATGAATGTCAAATTTTATCAACCACCTCTTTGGGAGTATCCATGTAAACGATCATGTGAGTTTTCTTCTTAGCCTGTTAACATAGTGGATAGAGTTACAATCATGGACTGTTCTTTCAGTCCTGGGTTAATGCTCTTTTATTCCAACCTTTTGATTTTACTGTGGATGTAATTTATTAAAAATGTATTTAAGCTTTTAGAAAATGCTTAATGCGAAATAACACCAGTTCCTTTCTTTCTAAATATCTTTGAAAGCCCCCCCTTCCTTAGCAAACGAGGCCTCACGAGGGGGGTGCTTTCAGCCTACCCCAGTCTCAAATTTATACAACTCTATGCCGAGGATGGGAGAGATGGCTCAGCGGCTAAGAGATAGCTCGGCTGCTAGGGTTAGAACCCCAGTACCCATGTCCAGTGGGTCACAACCAACTGAAGTTCCAGCTCCAGGGGGACCCATTACCCTTTTCTGGCCTCTGCTGGTATTGCACAAGTTTGACATATATGCAGACATGCACACAAACAGAAATGTCTTAAAAAATACATCAAAATTAAAATGACCTAAAGGTGGTCATCAATATGCCTTTTCTCCGGGAGCCCATGAGAGATTTGACTGTTCAAAAATCTTACACTGAATGGTGTGAGCAACTGGGAACTTAACAGGGTACTGTATTTAGGGGTGCAATTCGAAGGGCACAATTAGATTAGGTCAACAGATTGAGGCCCCATGATCAAATCCCAGCGGTTTTGTAGAGAGATGGAGACCCTCTCACGGATGGGCCTCATACTCCGTCCCATCACACTTTGTAGGCACAGAGACCGTCATTTGAACTTCCAACTTTCAGCTGGAAGTTTTTTTCATAAAACAGATGCCCCAGGTCCTCTGTCTTAGCAATGAAAACAGACGATTATAAATGAGAGATTAGTTACAAGCCGCTGACAAACCAGCGCTTGCATCTGTCTGAACAAAGAGAAGTGTTTATTTGGGAAAAGAAGAGGAAGGCTCTAAGAAACAAAGAGCAAGAGTTCTCCAGCAAGACCGTGAAACAGAAGCAATTAAACAAGAAACTGTAAGGTTGAATGCATAAATGTATATGTAAATTTAAAAAAATATAATTGAAACAACCCCTCCGAACGCTTCACAAAGGTTACCTCCAAACGAGCAGGACAATGAAGCCAGAGAGAATGAGCGTAATTGCCGAAGAACTCTTAAGTTTGATTCTCTGCACTTCGGAACTGATTGACTATTTTATGGGGAAAATATTTTTATACTACCTTTGATTCTTAAAACCAGCTTTTTTTTTAAAATTAAAAAGATGGTGCCAGTCACATTTTTCAGACACAAAGGAAATAAAACTGGGAGCGAGTGAGAGGAGGATATCCCTAAATCTAGCCACTTGGAAATTTAAAAACAAATCTAAATAATGCGAGTGAAACAATAAATCAAAACGGAATTATCAACAATTTAGAAATGAGCTACAATAAAGGCTCGCCATAAAAGCCCCCAGGATACCTCCCGAGCTGCATTGCTTAGAGGGAAATGAATAGCTGTAAACGCCGTCATTAGAAAGAGGAGAGATTGGGAAGAACTCAGCTTTTACCTCAATCAGCACAGAAATGAGCATCAAAATAAAGCCAGAGAAAGACGACGGAAGAAATTAATGTAGAAAAGGAACAGAAATTAATGAAATGAAATAAAAACAATGGCGTGCTCTTGCTATAAAAATGAAAGATAGTGCTTTGAAAACAACTGATAAACGAAACAAAACCGGCATATTCGAGCAAGGAAACACACGCTAGCCATGAGAATGAAGGGGCCTTCCAGATGTGCTATTTGTTGAAACACAGAAAAGCACAAAGCTCCAAATTTTGCCAGTGAATCTCATCGTCAAGAACAATCAAGTTGTTTTCCGGAAGAAACTGGTCTGTGCAGAGTGGAAGTTCCTCCCGAGCCACCCCAGCCCTGCCAGCCGGGATGACCACAGACTTGGGAAGCTCTGTGTTTCTCTGGTGCCTTCCTCGCAATCTCACTCACTGAGGGCTGGGAGGGAGGCCTGGGTGGACCTAAGATGTTGGCTCTGTTCCCGTGGACAGCTGTGGGGTTCTGCTGGACAGTCTTGGGGAATGGTAGGCCTAGGAGAACTGCAAACCATGTTTCCTGCCTCAATGTCCAGCCTCGGTCCACAGACAGGAACACTGTCATGTAGCCCACACTGAATCAGGATGAGACAGAAAAATAAAGAACAGATCTATCCCCAAAGAGAGATAGAGGACAGACTAATGGAGAAAGGAAGACAGAGAGAAAAGAGGAGGAAAAAACCTCAGGTGGGCCCTTTCATGGGGAATTTCTATAACATCTTTAAACAAATGTGACCTTTGGCTGGGTTCGCTGGACCCTGTGTTCAGTCTCCCCGCTGTTACATGTTAGCGAATGTAAGTTCTTGCGTCATGCATCCAGTTCAGTGTGGGCTGAACACAAGTTCGTGTGCTAGGGTTTTCTTAGTGAGCTTCCGGTTCCTTCTTCTCATAGGCTAGATGCTCATAGTAGAGACAGAGAAAATGGGGACCAGAATGCAGGAAATTGTTCATTTTTATTCATTCATCAGTCCCCACACGTGTGCGGTTTGAAGCATGAAGACCACAGCAGTGCGTAGACACCCTGAGACCTCAGTGGTGACTTGGGAAGTTGTCCCAGTAGCAAAAACAGCCAGTTCAAGGGCCCCAGGGCAGGAAGAATCCAGCCAACCCCGGGAGCAGTTGCGAGGCCAGGATGATGGGAGTGGCGTGGTTGGTGGCACTAATAAGGTCAGAGCCATGCAAGTTACGTATGAACTCTCAGTGATGTGAACAGGGACAGGATCTGATTTGTTCTTCAGAAGATTTCCCCAGCCACAGTCATGAGAAGAATGTGAGGGTCAAGACAGAGCAGGAACTAGGGTCACTGTCTAGAGGTGGGGATGCAACCAGGGTGTGGCTGTGGAGGAGGGAGAAGGGATCTTACACAGACAGGTCATGGGGAATCTGGCAGGATTGGCCTGTGCTTCTTTGAGGAGCTGTAGTGGAGGATGGTACCCAAAGCACCTCTGCAGCTCTCCTGGGCGAGCACTGAGGCTCTAGACTTCAGTGAAGAAAGGAGAAAGGGCTGGACCTGAGCATTCCTTCCGCAGAGCTGGGCAGGGCTTCCGTCCTGGTGGCCACAGAATGCAGCTGGGACCGTGTAAGTCTCAGGGGATGTGACAGGCCGTAGACTTGGGTATGGTCTCACACGGGCTCTGACTGTCTCTCAGGCCCCTACTCTTTCCTGCGAGCACGGTTTTCCTGCTATTAACTGGCTAGACCCCTAGTCACCAACCTCAGCTGAGGCACTGCCCTGGCTCCATGCCTCCCTGCTGGCAGCCTCTGAGATTCACAATTTCAGGCTGACACCATAGTAACCACGTAGTGTGGTTCAAGATTCCAGTGTCTTCCATGGATGAGGCAGGGCGGGGGAGGGGAGGGCCCTGCAGACCAGCAATTGTTTCTCAGTTGCCAAGGAAAATGTAAACAGGAGGTCAGCCTTAGCCTGGACTCTTTTGTTTTATTTTTTTTTCCCCTTTGCAGGATGGGTTGATTTGGGGAGACTGCATTGTGTGTTATTTTTCTTCTGTGGTTTCCCTTCCTTCTGTCAGTTCAAGGGCAGAGGCAATGCAGCTGCAGTGACAGAGACTGGGAGTGGATGGCAGCTGCAGTTCCAGCCTGGTTGGCATCTGGAGGAGCTCTGGCCAGCTGTCGTGCCCCCCCCCCCCCCCCCACTCAGAGTGCAGCCTGGAGCCTGATCCGGGGTTTTAACCTGAAACTGGAGAGAATGGAGTAGGTGTGAGCTCTGTGCAAGAGCAGGATAGACCAGCAGAAGAACCAGCAAAAGAACAAGAAGCTGAAGAACTATTCTGGCAACCCACAGAACAAGAAAAAAACACGAACTGTACTGACTTAAGCTGCCGAAGCCAAGCATGGAGGTGCATGCCTTTAATCCCAGCACTCGGGAGGCAGAGGCAGGTGGATCTCTGTGAGTTTGAGGCCAGAGTGAGTTCCAGGACAGCTAGGGCTGTTACACAGAGAAACCCTGTCTTGAAAAAACGAACAAACAAACAAACAAAAAAGTTGCAAGTCTTGGGGTAACTCCTTATGTGACAAAAGCTCACTGAAACATCCTACTGTTCTCCCTAACCAGGAGAGTGTCATTCATGAGAGAAAGTGTCACTGTCCGTGGTTTCTCTGGGTGGTAAGGCCATGGCCAGGCCTCCCTCAGGGCACAGTGGGGACTCTGTGGGGACTTCTCCAGGAAGCCCTCACTAGCCTTCACTATAATTCATGTGCACCCCAGATTGGAATTGCCTTCGACTGTGTGCTTGGGGCTTCTCCACTCTTTGAACTCATCCGGAGAAGGGTTCTGCCATGTTTGAGGCCACAGCCCTGGTGTCAGTCTTAATTTCACTTGATCCCTGGGGTCGGGAGTGGTTCTCTCCAATGGACTTGGCTGTGACCTCTCAGGTGAACCTGTCATCATCTGGCCTGCAGGATGAACCCTGCAAAGAACCAGGTTTAGACTCGGCTCAGGAGCTCTGCACCAGGGCTGCACCAGGGCTGCACCAGGACTCAAAGCACCAGCACCGCCTGTCACCTACCTTGGCCAAGCCTTGAGCTGGCCTTCTTAGACAGTGGGCTGGGGAATACTGAGAAGCAAGGGGGCGCTGCTTGCCCCACTATCAGTGTGTTGGCATGAAGAGGCAGCCTGTGGGTGCTAGGGGCACTACTTGCCTCTCTCCCCATCTTGCCTGTGAACTGGATATGGGAATCACAGTGGGGCCAGATGTGATCTGGTCCTGATGCCAGGGAGCTCTGCACGGCCAGAAGCCCTTTAACTGTGGCTTTAGGAAGTCTGTTTACTGTGGACCCAAAATTAACTTTGTTCTGCTGACTTTCTGGGGTGCATCTAGCAGCCTCCTGGCTCAGCAGCAGGGGGAGCTCTGGTGGGGTGGCTGCCCTCTCTCCCTGACCCCTCCCTCCAAGGTGGTCTCCTGGGATGTCCAAACAGGGCACTGCCCAACTTTCCTCAGCTCTTGAAGGACCAAGCCCCATGCTGTTAGAAAATTCACCTGGAGGACCCACAGGCCACAACTGGCCCTGGTGGAGTGTCACCTGCTCACTAGTCTCTAGGTCCTTCCTTTGTCTCCCTGAGTCCCATGTCACCACACGCACCTGGATGATGGATACTGTTGTTCTTGCCAGCACACAGGCTGCTCCTGCCACTGATTTGCTCAGCTGTGTTTTTCCTTGTGTCTCCTGAAATCCCTCCCACCTCTTTCAAGCTGCAGTCCTCTAGGAAGGCAGGCACATGCCCCTTGTCTCCCATCGCTTGTGCTGTGTACCATGGCCTGTGCACATCTCTGGTTTCCCAGCCACCCTTGGTACCCATTGCACAGAGGCAAAGTAGAGGCTTACAGAAGCCAAGACCTCAATGCTGGCGGCGCCTTTCTGCACATCCAGGCATGTGGGTTTGGACCAGGCCTCCTGAATGCCAATGGGCAGGCACTCAGGGCAAATAGTACGGTAGGGCGGGCACACAGTGTGTGTGCAGTGGTAGCACCTTTCTGCAACCTGATCTGCCAGCCACAACTGCACCCAGAGGGATTGCTGGGAGAAGCAGGGTGGGAGGGGAGGGAGTAGCAACTCCAGGGTGGCAGAGGCAGTTGCCGAGGCTGTGTGTAACATGAGTGTCCTGGCCTCTGAGCGGGTGTGACTCTTAGTCCTGGTTGAGATGCAAGCTCCTGGCTGGTTAACTACAGGCCCAGCAGCAGAGGGCCTGGGGTTTGTCCACACACAGCTGCAACTGTCTGCTGTAGAGGGACCCAGCCCCGAGAGCCACCCCCTCCTGCACCCTGCTCTCTCCCATGGCGCCAGGAGGTGGATGATTTGGGCCAGAAGATCCCGCTTGGTCTCTCAGGAGGCCAAGTCACTGGAAGGCCTTTCTCAACTTTAGCTTTCCGGAGCCCCTGTGTCCCCAGTGCCTTCCCTATACATTCTGCTCAGTGGCAACATCTTGGCAAGGGTGTCCTGGCATAGCTGAGATGCCCTGGAGTCTTAGGGTTCTTGATGCCAGAGTCACCTGGCTAGGGGTCTCTTGGGTAGACTGTGACTCAGAGCGGAGGCCACTGCTCGTCTCACAGATCGCTGCCCTGAAGGAAGAGACCAAATCTCAGAGCATTTGCGGTCTCCCACACTAGCTCTCTGTCTCCCCCTTCCCTCAGAACCCCAAGAATATAGACCTCAAGACTGAATTCATCCATTGGTATGTCTCAGGACACAGAAGTGGCTTGCAGTGTGCATGAGGAGGGATCATAAGGAACTTTTATCTATTGAGAGTGATGGACACAGAACTCCACCTTGGAGGAAAGGCATTTCCCAGGCAGGACAAGGCCTGGACAAAGCTGGTCTCCGGAGCAAGCATGGAGAGACTGGTGCAACTCTGCAGGTGCCTGCTCCTGGGAGGGTCCCTGGGGCTGGCTGTGCTGCATCCTCACAAACCTGGAGGTAGCATTACCCGGTCCAGCCAGTACCATCATACTGCCACAACCTGCTGGCTCTGGGACCTGGCAGTGCCAGCTTCTAGGGTGGCTACTCCTCTCGGGTCCCGGCAGCCCTGTCTGTGGCCCTGCTCTGTTGTCCTTGGTTTGGGTCAGTTAAGCTTTATCTGCTTCCCAGCAGGGCTGGAATTATGGGGCTGTGGCTAGAAAGGGAGGGTGAGCTGTTTCTTGACCTCTAAGTTATTTCTCCACCAGAACTGGCTATTATCTGGATGTGTGGTTTGAGGGTGTTCCCGGGGTTTATATTTTCCTTCCAGGGTAGTGATTGAAATAAACTCAACTAGGCTGAAGTGACCCAGCCCATCAGCAGGTTCCCAGCCACACTCTGGGGCCAGGCGGTAACCAGAAACCCAGAGGTCCTGGGGTTTAGAAGTAGAGGGCATGGTTGTTTACGGCCAGCTTAAAAATCTTGTCATATCTGTGGTGTGAGGGAATGACTTGCATGTGTCTGTGCACCATATATGTACCTGATATCCTTGGAGGCCAAAAGACGGTATTGGATGTCCTGGAGCTGGAGCTACAGATGGTTGTGAGTTACCACGTGGGTGCTGGTGATTGAACTTCAGCCATCTAGAACAGCCAGTGTTCTTAACTACTGAGCCATCTCTCTGGCTCTTGCAGTTTGTGTGTGTGTGTGTGTGTGTGTGTGTGTTCCTCTCCTCTCCACCTTGTGTTTTAACACAGGGTCTCTCACTGAATCGAGACCTCACTGATTAGCCATTAAGCTCATGGGATCTTTCTGTCTCCAGCGCTGGTTTCCACGCATACACCACCACACCCCACTCCTTCTTTTTTTTTTTTTTTTGGTTTTCGAGACAGGGTTTCTCTGTGGCTTTGGAGCCTGTCCTGGAACTAGCTCTGTAGACCAGGCTGGTCTCGAACTCACAGAGATCCGCCTGCCTCTGCCTCCCGAGTGCTGGGATTAAAGGCGTGTGCCACCATCGCCCGGCTCACACCCCACTTCTTATGTGAGGGCTGGGGACCAGAGCTCAGGTCCTCATGCTTGTGTGGCAAGTGTTTTACAGATGGGAGGGCAGTTCGGGGAGACACTACAGGCAGGAAGGCTGATGGGAAGCTTTATGACAGCTCACAGGACAGACCTGAATAGGACAGAGACAATGACTGGCAAGACAGACAGCAGAGGCAGGGACGGCCACAGGGGAGACCCATATTATGAGTTTGGGGCTGAGGACCATTCTCCGGTGAATTCCTAGAGCTTTGTAGTTTCCATGGAGCTGTGGACAGAGTGTGAGCACCACATCCCTCATCCCCCCACCCCTGCAGCTGACTGGGGCAGATAACAGATTATACAAGGCTCAGCCATTATATAGGGCAAGCCTGGTGCAGGTCAGGTGTGGCTGTTTGTGTGTGGTGTGTGTGTGTGGGATGTGTGTGCGTGCGTGTGTGTTTGCTGCATATGTGCTGATGCGTGTGCCCTACAGTCTTTGTCTTCACTCATCCACCTGCTTCTCCAGTCCCGCCTGCCCCTCCCCCACCTTCCCCTGGGCTCAGCCTCTTGACAACCGTTAGCTCTGCACAAGTGGAGGGAATTTATCCGCTTGGCTAGGTCCCGCTCCCAGGCACAGGGGACCATGGCGCCTTCAATTACGCCAGGTGCAAATTCATTCCATCCAAGTTCGGGGACGGGGCCGCGAGGGGCTGCCCTCCAGCCTTATTGCAAAATGCATTATTTTTCCTCCTCTCTCAAAAATATTTATCTATGCTAATTTAGCGTAGAAGCCAGCTCAGTTCTGCACGGGGGAATTGCCCTATTAATTCTGCCACTTGGAAATACTGCGCCCGACTGCGGAGATGTGTCTGTGGACTCCTGAAGGGACCCTGGGCTAAAGCAACTTGGACAGCCGTTGGCGGAGGCTGTTGGAGGGTGCTGGGGATCTGTATCTATAAAGCCTTTGCAGAGTGGAAATAAAAATAAAAATGAGGCGGGGAACGACGGCGACGAACAACAAAAACTAACCAATAAACCCAAACCCTTTACATTTGGCAAGGACTCAACTCTGTTCATAGATGGGGTGGGGGTGGGGCTCAATCTCTTATGCTCGCTCACGGGATGCCTCAGGGAAGTGCTGCCGCCTCTCTGAGTCCATTCACGGACCTGTACGATGAAACACATCCTCCTTAGGATGCCCCAGTTATACCAGTGCCCCGTAAAGCGAGGCTTTTCACATCCTATGTTCAGAGTCTCAAATCCCGAGCTTTCTCCTCTGCCCCTAAGTGTGACATGGTTCCCTGATACCCTCAGGCAGGGAACCTGGGGCTTCTCATTCAGCCCTCTCAGTCCCGCCCCCAAATCTTTTCACCCTGTATCCCCTGTTTTCCCTTCTCTCCATTCTCCGAGCATCTGGGATCCTCTTCTGGTGGCTGGAATCCTGTCCTCCTGGATGAAGCACCTCCTGTGCCTGACCTAGCTTCCGCAGCAAGAGTCAGCCAGCAGCCCTGGGGGTCCACTCCCATTCTGCTCACAGGATGGCTGCAGGCCGTGGAGCCTTCTTTCTGCTCTCCACGCTCTATCCGCTCTTCGCGGAGGTGGATGTGTCAGACTCCAGGGTCTGTGATCCACGTCACCTCCTGAGAGAAGACTCCCCGCCCCCCTCTGCTCCCCGGCCTGACCCTGACATCACATGCACATGCACCTGAGAATCTCAGGTGACCTGTCTATGTGCTCTGTCAATCTGGACCGCCAACCTCCAAATAAGGCTGAATGCATGCGTGCGTGTGTGCGTGCGTGCGTGTGTGTGTGTGTGTGTGTGTGTGTGTGCGCGCGCGCGCGCGCGCGCGTGCATGCATACTCATGAATCTCCTCCTCACCTCCCACCCCAGCAAATTCGGATGGGCTAAATTAAGCCAGGCAGCCAAACTACTCCTACCAAGAATGCTTTGGCAAATACACCAGACTGTGTCCAGACATGGGGTAGGGCGCTGCTGGGGTGTGGCCAGGACATGTCTTCACCTTACTTTTCTTGTCTGTCTTGTGCTAAGGTTGTGTTCCCCTCCTGGAGCACAGCTCGGTAAGTTTTGACAAGGGCATTCAGCTGCCTGTCAGCAGGACCCCGAGGCACTGGACAGCACATCACCCTGGATCTCCTGGGGCACCCACTTTCCTTACCTGCTTAGAGCTGGCGGAAGCTGGAGCAGAATTGCCTGGCCACTGTGAGTGCTGCCAAGTTATTTTAAGCAGAGTCCTAGCCTGTGCTTCCTGGCAATGAATAGGAACTTAGGTGGCCCACAGGGGCTTGGTAGCTGGGTTTGGTTTCCAGCCATAGTAACCTGCATGTCCTGCTTCAGGGGTGTCACATTTGAGGGGTCTTCTTTATTTTTATTTTTATATCTGTTTGGATGAAGTGTCTGTTTCAATCTTGTGCCCATATCAGTTATTTATTTCATGCTTGTTATTTGTGTTTGTTTTGTTTTTTGAAACACGTTCTTATGTAGCTGAGGTTGGCCTTGAACTCCTGAGCTTCTTGCTTCTACCTCCCGAGTGCTGGGCTCGCCAGCACACCTGGCTTGTTTACATCTGTGTTTTTCTCCTTGTGTTCATTTTAGAATTGGGTTTTGTTTTCTTAGAGTTCTTTAGACATTCTAGACCTAGGGTCGGAGATGTTTACTTACATTTTCTTCGGGAAATTTTATTCTTTGGGGTGTGCTCTGTGAAGACTTTGTGTTAGTTTTTTTTTTTTTTTAAGTGGCTGAAAATGTAGCTTATAGTTAGGCATGGTGGGTCATGCCTGTCATTGCGTTTGGGAGATGGAGGCAGGAGGATTGCTACGAGTTAGTTTGAGGTCAGCCTGGACTATAGTGCAAGACAAAAAAAAAAAACAAACCAAACCAAATAACAAAAACCAAACCAAACACCAAATCAACCAACCAACCAAACAAACAAAAACTACAGTTTGAGAATTTATTCTCCTTTTTTCTCCCCATTTCTTGCCTTCCCTTTCACCTCTGTTTTCTCCTCTTTCTCCCTCCTCCACAAAGTTGTGGCTGTTCAATTGTTGTAGCCCCATTTTCTGGAAGACACCTTTTTTTCACTGAATTTCCTTTGCACCTTGGCAAAGGGTCAATGGCCCATAAATGCTTGGGTCTATTTTGGTCTCTGTTCTGGCCCCCAGATCACTGAGTCTCTATTCTAGGCTACCCTTCAACCCAGAAGCTTTATGGGGAGCCTGTGCTGGGGTCCTCTTGGTTCATCCTTCTGTAGACTCCCTCCAGTGGTCCCAGGCTGTTACCCTCACCGGATTTCAGAATCAGGGTGCCAGTTCCTACAACGAGCACCTCAGGGCTCTGTTTGGAGCAGCCTCCAAGGCATCGATTGCTGAAGGGAGAATGGATGTTTTAATCATTCTCAATCTTCCATCCAAGGTCGTAATGGAACTTTCTGTTCATTTAGGTCTTTGATTTCTTTTAGTAGCTGTGATGTTTTCAGCGTGTATATTTTTATTGTGTTTCATAACTTAACCTTATTTTAAATACTTCTTTGGTTTGTTTGTTGTGACTCAAGGTTTCACAATGTGGCTCAGGCTGTCCTTGTACTTTCCATGATGCTCCTACCACAGCCTTTCAAGTGCTGGGGTTACAGTCACGAGCCATCATTCCTAGATGGTAATTTTCTTTAAAGATTTATTTATTTTTATTCCATGTATACAAATATTTGCCTGCATTTGTGTATGTGCACCACATGTGTGCCTGGTACAGGCAGAAACCAGAGGGGGATGACAGAGCTCCTGGATTTGGTATTGTAGACAGTTATGAATCGCCACGTGGGTGCTGAACACGGGTCTTCTTCAAGAGCAGCCAGGGCTTCTTTTAATCTTGGAGCCATCTCTCCAATCTGTAAATTCTACTTTTCAGTCCATTCTCTTCATTCATTCATTCATTCGTTCGTTATTCTTGTGTGCGTATCCACGTGGGTGTGGGTGTGCTGTAGCACATGTGGGGAGGTCAGAGAACAACTTGTAAGAGCGTGTTCTCTCCTTCTACCATATAGGTCACAGGGAATCAACTCGTCAGGCTTGTCAGCAAGTGCCTTTACCCACTAAGCTATTTCAACACCAAGGTATGCTTTTGTTTTTTGTAATGGTCTTACTATATTGTCTGGTTAGCCAGGAACTCACCATGTAGACCAAGCTGTCTTCAGACTCACAGAGATCCATTTACCTCTGCCTCATGAGTTGTGGGATCAAAGGCGTGCACCACCATGCCAGGAAGCAAAGCCCCCAGACAGTACTACTGACTTCACATTGCCCATCCCTATCCATTGTCAGTCCTCCCGCTCTGTACCCACTGGCCTTCAATCTGTATGGCTTTTATTTCTGCTTTCTACTCTCCTATAATTATGCATCATATATTTGGTATGTTGGCCATGTTATACATTTTATAGTAAATCTAGTCTCCGTCTTTGCCTCCGCCACTCTCTTTCACATCATCATTCTGTCTCTGTATATATTTTTGACTTTATCTATCTCTGTCTGTCCTTCTGTCTCTCTCTCTCCCTTTTACACACACACACACACACACACACACACACACACACACACTCACGGTTTTGCTATGTAGGCCAGGCCAGCCTCACACTCAGGACTCTCCTGGGCCAAGCCTTCCAGTGCTGGGATCACAGGTACGCCCACTGTTGATGGCTGCTTTGCTTTTTATTATTGATCTCCTGTAGGGTAGAAAATGTTCTGTTGGCCTGGAGTTCACCATGCAGCCAAGGCTAGCCACAAACTCATGGCAATACTCCTGCCGCAGCCGCCTTGTGAGCCACCACACTCATCAGCTTCCTGCTTTGTTACCTGGTGACAGTATTTGAAAGAAATAGCAAGAGGGGATGTTCTTGCAAGAAAGTGTTGGCGACAACAATTATCACTGTTAGCTATGACATTAGTGAGGTTTTCGTAGGTGCCCTGTATCAGGTGGAGGGAGGGTTTTTTGTTTGTTTTTTCTATGTATATATGTATGTATGTATGTATGTATGTATGTATGCATGCATGTGTTTGTTTGTTTTTGTATCTGGCTGCAGTTTCCCCTCCCTTCTTTTCTCCTATTGCCCCCGCATCCTAATTTCCCCATCCCATCCACTCCTCTTCCTTCTTTTCTCTTCAGAACAAGGCAGGCCTCACATGGATACCAATGGGCCATGATATATCAAGTTGCAGTGAGACTAGGCACCTCCTCTCCTATTGAGGCTGGACAAGACAACCTTGCATGAGGAAAGGGTCCCCAAAACAGGCAACAGAGTCAGAGACAGCCTCTTCTCTTTCTGTTAAGAACCTCAAAAGAAGACCAAGCTATATAACTATAACATATAGGCAGAGGATCTAGGTCAGTCCCAAGCAGCTCCCTGGTTGTTGGTTCAGTCCCTGTGAGCCCAGGTCAGTTGATTT
Organism: Microtus ochrogaster; assembly: GCF_000317375.1. Lineage (NCBI taxonomy): Eukaryota > Metazoa > Chordata > Mammalia > Rodentia > Cricetidae > Microtus > Microtus ochrogaster. The sequence continues at coordinate 3,318,307 of NW_004949099.1, forward strand.
GGTGGGTTTTCTTGTGGTGTTCTTGATCCCTCTGGCTCATGCAATCCTTCCTCCTCCTCTTCTGCAGGGTTGCCTGAGCTCCGCATAATGTTTGGCTGCGGGTCTCTGCATCTGTTTCCATCAGTTGCTGGATGAAGCCTCTCTGATGACAATTGGCACCAATCTATGAATATAGCAGAAAATCATTAAGAATTATTTCATTGGATTTTTTTTTGTTTTTTTACCAATCATGTCTGGTTCTGTCCTAGGTCTCTGGGCTCTCCCACCTCTGGGTACTGGCTCTCTAGGCAGTATCACTGAGACAGGGTCTTTGTGCTGGCTAGTCTTAAGTCAATTTGACACAAGCTAGAGTTATCTGAAGGAAGGGAACCTTCCTTTTCAAATGAGAAAATGCCTCCATAAGATCCAGATGTAAGGCATTTTCTTAATTAATGATTGATGGGGGACAGTCCAGCCCGTTATGGTGGGGTGCCATCTCTGGGCTGGTGGTTTTGGGTTCTATAAGAAACAGGAGGAGCCATGAGGAGCAGCACTCCCTCCATGGCCTCTGCATCAGCTCCTGCCTCCAGGTTTCTGTCCTGACTTCCTTCTATGATGAACGGCGATATGGAAGTGTAAGCCAAGTAAACCCCTTTATTCCCAACTTGCCTTTTGGTCATGGTGTTTCATCACGGCAACAGAAACCCTAACTAAGATACCCTGGTTGACTTGGAACTTACTGTGTAGGACAGGCTGGATTAAAACTCACAGAGATCCACCTGTGTCTACTTTCCCGCGTGCTGCGCATAAAGGCGTGCATCACCACACCTGACTTGGAGAAAGTTTTCATCCTCCATAGATGGATATCTTTAAAAGGAGTCAGGCCTGGAGGTGCACACCTGTCATCTGAGACACTCAGAGCTGAGGCAGGAGGAGTAAAAATCCAAGGGCTGCCTGGGCTACATACAGAGTGAATCGAAAGCTAGCCTGGGTAACTTAGTGAGATCCTATATCAAAATAAAAAATAAAAATAAAGAGGTCGAAGAAAAAAAACTTCCTTTTATTTCTGAATATGATGTCTGGAACAGTGGTAGCCATTTTGCCACTAAGAGCAGAGTTAGAGGAGTAAAATCAATGACATGCACTGTGGGCAGAAGAGTGAGAAGCGGGGGCCTGCTTCCTTCTCATTAGCCAAAGGACGGAGCCAATTCTGGGCTTCCCCATACAGAAAGAAGGAGCAGGGTATTGAGTGACAACAGTTAAAGCCTGGAGAGTTAAGGTGTTGTCCCTCGTATCTCGGAGCGCCTCCATGTCGCCACCCACACTCAAGGGTGCGATGTCTATTGGTCACCGCTGTATGCTCCAGATCTGGTCCTGTGTCTGGAATATAGGACGTTCTTTCTGTGTAGATGCAGTAGGCCAGGGCTTGAGTGTGGCTGTGGTGTGGTGGGACACCAGGGAGAGAGAGAGACTCTTCAGTGTGCTGGCAACAAGTGGAGAGGGGCTGTTGGAAGCAAACAGCCTGGCTGTAAGTTACTGTCCTCCTTAAAACTAAGAGCCAAGAAAGAGGCTGCTCACTGAGACCAGATAGGGGTTGGAGCTGTCTCACTGAGCCTGGCTCTGAGCCTCAGAGGCCCCCAGCTAGGGGTGAGGCTAGTGCCTCACCTGAGTGTTTGAGTAGATAGATAAGCTCCTGTCGCCATCCATGCTGTCTGGGGGCATGCTGCTGGATGAGACAGGATGGACCACTGGTGTTCACCCCCGATGGCTGCAGGAAGATCAGCCCACACGCTAGAAGCTAAGAAAAGAGCTTTAGGTCTATCAGTGTAGCTGTTAGCATCCCTACAGAGGGGCTGGGCCCAAGGTCACTGCCCAAAGACAAGCGAGTGACCTCTGACCATGACTACAAACTGGGAACCTTGGGGCATAAGTTGATCTGGTTTGGACTTATTTTGGGTGCACAAGCAATAAAGGCAAAAGTAAAATTTCAGGGCAAATCCCCTGTTTTAAAAATATTGTATCTTATTATTTTTAAAATTATGGATGTGTCTGTGTATGAACACTCTAGTGCAGTGTCCATGGAGGACACATGGTCCTGTAACTTATATCTGCCAATCAAAATAGAGAACCACCCATTTATCCCCCTATTAGCCAAATTCCTCCTTCTCTTGAACCCCATAAAAGGAAGCCTCAAATAATAATCAGGGCACTGGAACACCCTTACTCCTGAGGCAAGCTGTCAGTCTTCCTGGCCTGCCTTCCTGCTCTGCTTTGGATAAAGTGTCCATGCTACTCTTGCGAACCGTGTGAAACTTCATTTTGACTTCTTTAATAAGAGGTGAAGAACCTGGAAACACCTGGCCCAGGTCCCATCCACTGGTAACACAGGGAGGGTGGTATGTTGGGAGAGGCTGGGCAGCTGCCAGAAGTTTCCCCTAGGAAGCCATGTAGCCTGGTGTATGCCCTACTCAGAGGGAGAGACTTAAGAAATGTCTGTAGGAAGCTCTGAGTCCTAATGTAAGGTGGAACCTTACTTCCTGTTGCTCTTGTTTCCCATGTGTATGTTTTCCTGGGGGACTTATTCCATGCTGGACCATTAGAGCAATTCAATAAGACCTAAGGGACCAGAGCTGGAAGCTGCTTCTCTAGGGAGCCTGCTTCTCTAGATCCTTCAAGATCCCTTTGAGGTCTGTGCCACTTGGAGTCCTCTGGCTCATTGACAGTCTCTCTTCCTCTGTTGCACAGTGCCAGTGGCGCACTCCCTGGAGTGACAGGGTTGCATCTTCAGAGGACAGTGGGAATAAGTCCTCCAGGGCCCATGTGCACATGGCTGTCTTTGCGGAGGCTTCTTGGGAACTCATTTCTGACTGCCAACTGATGCCTCTCCCAGGGGCTGGACAGAGCCTGACTGAATGTTCCCCAGTGTCTGTTGGAAAGTTCTGGTCAGTCAGAGAAGTCAGAATAGGCTATAGAGGTCTGGGGACCAGGGAGGATTTGGGTCTGCCAGCAGGACATGGGTACATGGACAGTGAGCATCCTTTCTTTTCTGACCACCAGCTGGCCCTGTGCCCTGATGAGCCCTGACAAGAGATCACACAGAAAAGGCACCAGACCGTGGCAGGTGAGAGGGCGGCAGGTCCCAGTGTGGGCTGGAGGCCACTCACAGTGACACGGGGAAGCGAGCTGCATTGCTACTTTTCCCCCTGCCTCTTGTTTTCTGCTGCAGGGGGATGTCTAGAGTTCTCCCACACAGAATTCACTCTAGGTCTGCCCAATGGCAGGACTTTAACACCAGGGACTGATCACCAGCTGGTATTGGATGAGTAAGGGAAGCAGAGCAGGGATTAGCTCCCAGTATACCATAGGGTCATCAGAGTGCAGAGACCAGGGCAGCCAAAGCACCCCATACCAACGTAACGCCTTCTTGGAGAGAGCTGCGACCATGGAAGGGAGTTCAGTTTACTGGGAGCAGGAGTAATGGGGGACATAGGTCACTGTCAAAAAATGCTGCTGGAAGCCCACAAGGGTACCCTGGCTGTTTTCCTATTAGCCTTCATCACAGCCTCCTCAGACAGACGAGGGAAGGGAAGGGAGAGGAAAGGATAGGCAAGAAGACAAGTCAGATGTCTTGGTTAGGCGGCATGCAGGTTTAGCCTGGCACCGGTGCCTATCTCAGCTTGGTGATTTCTCTGCTTGGTTGCGGCAACAACATTGGCCCTAATAGCTTTGTTCTCTAGGCACCGAGTTAGACCTAGTCAAACCCAGAGGCTCACAGTGGGGTCCAGAGGATAGCAGTCCTCTCCACAAATACTGCCCCCCCCCACCGATTGCAACAACACATCTTCACACATTGCACAAATATTGCACAACGGGAGACTGGAACTACAAGCCTCTCACTCACTGTTCTGGGAGCCAGAGGGAAGCAGGTGAGGCTGGTGGGAAAGCAGACAGAACAGTCTAAGCAGGGCAAGTGAGCAGAAGGCTTAGGAGAGCGGCCAGCAACTGACGCCTGCCGACTTATAGAGATTCCTTGGTTGTTAGGACCCCGAGTACCCTTTCCAGGCTTGTAAATGGCCTGTCATGTAGCTAAGCATTGTCCCCAGGTATGAGGGCAGGGTGACAAGGGGGCAGGTCACAGTGCCCTCTGTGGAGGAATGGAGGGGTTTGTCAGGACAGGGACAGGAGGCCAGGGGAGCAACAGTGGGCAGGACAGCAGGCAAGGTCCAAGACTGGCTGGCAAACCGCCTTGAGAGGGACTGAGGGGAGCAGGCTCATGTGTAGTAATAGGAGCGGCGGGGCTGAGTCCCCAGCACCCCGGCCGCCTCCGGCTAGCTTATGCCCCGAAATAATTACACGGACA
>NW_004949099.1:3325731-3357228 GCF_000317375.1 Microtus ochrogaster
CTTAACCAATGAAATCAACAGATTGATATATGACACTCCCACATCACTCATGCTTATACTCTCAGCCCTTTGGAAGCTGTGGCAGGAGGATCACTGCAAGTTTGAGGACAGTTTGAGTTGCACGGTGAGATCTTCTATCAAAACATCACAAAAAGAGGAGCCAAGAGACACCGAGCCACCTTCTGAGGATCATTCAACAAGTTGGTCCTGGATACCCCAGGGATCAAGGGTTCAGTGTTCAGATGGTGGAGGGCAGCTCCAAGGCCCACAGCAGCCTGTCAGGAAACTCGCCTGCTCGTGCGGGAGCTGTGACGAGGGAGCCCCTGCGGTGTCTCCTAACAAGTCCCAGTCACCATGTTAACCAGTGGCTGGGGCCTGACCCAGAGGAGCAGAGCCCACCTTCACACCCGAGGCCTCAGCAGGAGGGATCCCGGTAAAGCCTGAGTGCTGACCTCATTTGTTGTCATGACAACGCAGGCACCTTCTGCATCTGTCACTTGAAGACCCTAACTTCTCATGGAAGGGTTGGGGGTGGTGGTAGCGGCAGGCAGTCCGGGCCCACCTAGCGTTAGAGTGTGGATGAGGTTAATCTGCCAAGGGTCAGGGGCCAGGAGACCCCTTACTCTAGCTCCCTCATCATCTGACCTGATTACCCCCCATGGGTCCAGTGCCACAATGGCACCCCAGCTAGCAGAAGAGAATGGGGGTCAGACAGCCTGTGCTCAGCTGGCCTCTGCGCTGTGAGGTGCCCCCAAAGGCTTTGAGCCGGCAGGGGATGTCGCATGTGAGTATGTCAGGTGTCTTCCTGTCCATGCGGTGCCTGGCAGCAGCTGAGGAGCTGGCGAGCACCTGCAGCCATTAACTCCCTCAGGCTGGGCTGAGGAGAAAGGAAGAGAGCTGTTATAAACTTTGGATTCTGGTGGGCAGTGCTCCCTGCACTTGCTCTGGGAGAGGTGGTGCCTCAGTTTCCCTTTGCTGTTGTCTTTCTGCTCAATCCTGCCCAATTCCTTCTTATCATGGGAACTAATTACTAATAAATGACCCCCAGATGCCCCAGCGCGTAGGTGAGGCAGGAAGTGGCAGTCTCCTGCTGTTGGGTGAGGTAGGCAGGCAAAGCAGGTGAGTGAGGGTCCCCTGTGGGTGACACAGGTGGGTGGGGGGCTCCTGTAGATGGGGGAGGGTACCACACTTAGGAAGGCCTTTTGAAAGACAGCCTAGGTGGATTCTGTAAGCCCTCTTGTGAACTTGGAGCCCCCAGGTTCAGGGAATTCCCACCAAAAGAAAAGCAAAACAAAAACAAAAACAAAAAACCAACCTAGTGTGTATTTCCCAGAGAACCAGGCCGGAGACATTCCTCCAGGCGTCCTGGTGACAGCACTCCTTCTGTGACATCCAGTCACTTAGTAGGCCACCCAGGAGTTTGGCCAGGGCCCTCTGGTTGAACCAGCTTCTGGAGGACTTGGCTGTAGAGGCTCACAGGAACTTCCCCCCTGATTGGGTGGTGAGGACAGCTCCCAAGGAAACCTTGGTGCCATCTGACAGCTGGACGGACCAATCAGAGGACTCATCTCAGCCTAGCACTGCTAATCTGGTTCCTGCTGCCTTCTTGCAGGGGTGGCTGCCACCATCACTAAAGTCTTCGGTTCTCAGGTTTCAGGTGGGGCTCATGCTGGGCTCTCAGAGCTGGTGATGTGGTCTAGGGTGGTACCCTGGCTGTTGTTCTGCCCATGGCCACCCTGACCCTTGACTCCTTCTGGCGGTCACAGCCTCCAGAGGGACTCCAAACCACACCAGACTCCCTTTCCTCCCTAGCGCCTCCATCCTCCGTTGCAGCCTTTAGATGGAGTAAGAAGTCTTTGTGCTTAATTAAGACGCATGGTCCCGCCAATGGGAAAGTGGGAAATGGCTGGGCTGTTTTACAAATACAAACAATTCTTGTTCATTATCCCTTAATTGAGGCAACAAAGGCCCTGGAACACATCCATCAGAAATACATTCATGTACATTATCAGAGAGGACTGGCTTTAGTGCTCACAAAAGGAGTAGCACGTGTTCCAAGCAGGAGTTACCCGCAAAGGGAAACAAAGGCCCTGGAGCCCAAATACTGCGGAATTAGCCCAATTACACAGCTGACGAGGCCGGGGAGAAGTTTCCTGGCTCCTGGCCAGTTCTCCTTTGAGTCTCCTGTTACAGGGCTCACTCTCCTTGTACCACATGGAGTGTGGGCTTAGAAAAGAACTCCATAGACCCCTTTTGAGCCCACTTTGAGGCCCTGGTGGAGACCTAAGAAGTGGGGAACTGATGTGGGCTCTCTAGGCCCTTCACACTAACCTAAGTCAGAGAAGCAGCCTGGCTGGATTTGTCACCTCCCTCCTGTCTCTGTACATCTATGTTTCTTAGGGTTGGGTTTTTACCTCCAGCCTATGGCTGGCTAGAGTTTGGATTAATTTTTGCTTGGTTTAAGTGTGTGGCTGTGGGGCTGGGCCTTCTGCATCCCGTGGTTACACAGTGAATTTTGGGATCCCAGAGGACTTTGCATTTGTTCCTGTTGAGGACAGTCTGTCTGGTCACTGAGGGTGGAGTCACCTGCTCCAGAGTGGTGCGCGGCTCCCAACCTGGCTTTGGAGTCTGACTCCGCCTCACTGCCTGGGCTTCCTTACCCACTACGAGTTCTTTGCTGGACATCTTCTCAGCAACCACACAGCATCCCAACTGGTCCATGACTGTTTATCTCCATAGCACCAAGTGCTCACTCAGATGGCTCCCAGGTCCCCATTGTGGGTGACTCTGACTTGGGCATCTCTGTACCCCGAGAACTTATAGTTCTCAAGATTCTGAGTTCTGGTTGGCACCACAGATCAGCACCCGGCTGTTGAGAGATGTGGGAGGCTCTGGGGACTTCGGGAGGGGGGAGAACCTGGATGAGCTGCAGGAAACTGAGTGGGTTATTGGGGATATTGGGGGGTGCTAGGGCCAGGGAAGGATAGTGGGGTGGGCATGCTTCACAGACTTAAGGGGAATATTGGCGACTAGGAGGACTGAAGGTGGTTAAAGGGATGGCAAGGAGCCTGAGAAGGCTGTGAACCTCCCAGCTATGGCGGAAGGAGAGGTTCAGAAACTCCTTCACCTGTGTCACCATCTAGGGCTGCTGCCTTGCCGTCCTGTGGTCACACACGGGGCACGCTGTCCAAATCACATGCCAGCAGTCTGCACTCATAGACAGGAGGCAGCAGGCCCTAGGTGTCCACCCCTAGGTGAGCATTCCCCTGTCCTCTCTGGATAATATCGGGAATACGCATTTTTTCCCCTGGTATTTCCCCATAACCAGGTCCTTTGGAATCTCACCTTCAAGCACCAACACTCTTCAATATTTCTTCTAAATAGAGACAGGGCATCCCCAGGAGGCACTCTAAGAACGAAGAGATTTTCCACTGCTTTTCAGGTGTAATTTCTCTGTTGTCTCTTTGGCTTAGCGAGACAAAAGGATTTATTGGCTCATAAAACTAAAAGACCCAAGGTAGACTTCTGGCGTGGCTGCATCCAGGTGCTCTGGTGATGCCATCAGCACTTTCCCTTCTCTCACCTGGGCTTTGTGTGACCTGGGACACTGCTTCCCAAAGCAGTAGTGGAAAGGTCATGCAGGGCCCTGGGTCTTCTCCCCAAGGTTGGCCGCCCTCTCCCAAAGACTCACCTTCTTCCCAATAGTGCTGACCAAAGTCCCCACAGATAACCCTGTTTGCCTCCGTATTGTACAATAATTCTGAGTGGGTCACTGATTGATGAGGTCTGGTCCTACACCCACCTGAAGACGGCTTCACTACCCCAGATACCCTGACAAGGATGGAATAGTCCTACCTGATCCCTCCATGGCAACAATTCAGCCCCTGCCCAACTTGCAGAACCCACGCTGGGTACCCAGCTCCACCTAGAAGGGGACCTGTCCTCCAGGTGACTGTAGACAGCAGGGCATCTGTGGCCCAGGGATCCTTCCTAGCATACCCTTGCCTGTAGGTTGCCTCCCAGGACTGTCTCTCCTTGGCATTGTGGTCGTTGAAATCAGGTCACCTAGACCAGCCGGGGAGAGCAAGATGGACCGACAGTTATCACAGTGACCTGGGGACTGGATGAGGCTCAACCCAGAGACCCTCCATCCAGAGTCCTGCTCACTCCTGGTTCCCCCTGACAGATCCTGGCAAAGCAGTTCTTTCTAGAAAGCTATGTGGTACTGGGAAGTTCTCCATTAGCCTAGTTTCCTTCTTGGGGATTGAAGGTCTCTCCTGGCACCTCTCTCTGTCCTCAGCAGACAGACGACTTTCCTCAAAGGTGGGCCTGACCATCCTAGGCCCCTCAGTTGCCCCAGGCCACAGTGAGGCCATGAGCCTGGCTTTCTAGACTCAGCCTGAATCCCAACTACCCAGGATTTTCCCATTTGCCTCCAGGCCTCTTCCCAGTGCTCCACTCTGGGGGTCCCAGTGGGAGAGATGTCTCCTTAACGCTGACTCTCCTCCATCTTGGCCTCTCTGCTCCCCACTCCTCATCCCACCTTCCTGTGGAAGCCGGCCCCCACATCTGTTCCTTTCTCTTCTCTCCGGAGGGGGTGTCAGGTATCAGTCCTTCACTGCTCCTTATTGTCTCCTATTTGTAAGAGGAGCAGGTGTCAGGTGTCACAGGTGAACGTTACAGCTGTCTATGGCAAGCAGTCTTAACGGGAGGATGATGATGAAGTCCAGGTCCCCAGGTGAGCCATATGGAGGCTAGCCATACTCAGGGTATTCATCCTCCATCTTGGAAGCCACAAATTCCGCCTCCATCGAGTACCCGAGGGCCACCGCATCCTTTAAGCACCGCTCCCTGGGGAGCAGATCCACTGTGTCCGCTAAGCCTCCTTCCCACAGCCATTCCTACCCTTAGAATGTCCAGGGACCTACGAGCGCTGGGTGACTGGCAGAGGTCACAGAGCTTGGCCCCACAGTGCTGGAGCCAGAAACCCCTCTCCATGTCTATGCTTGCACCATGGTGATGGTGACCTGTCCTCTCAGAGCTGGCAGATCCATGATGAGCTGCATGGAGAGGGAGACCATGCACAGAGGAAGAGACGGCCACCTGGTGTTTCAAGCCGCAGCACCTCCCTGGGGTCCACGATGGGACCTCTATCTTGTTCCACCCACAGCCCTGGTGTCTGAATCAACGGCTCCAGCCCTGCCGTGTTGAAAAGCAGTTTCGGGAATTCGAAAAGCAGACTGGGGAATTTCGAGCTCCTGACTTGAGGGTTGCTCCCAGGGAGCCAGTCTTGTCCCTCAGCAGAATACATGGGTGAATGGCCGGCTTCCACCTTTCTTCTGGTCCTGAGTGTTACAGGCCTGGTGATCACAGGTGGACAGTGGACACCATGTCTGCTAGCTGCGCAGGCCAGCCCTCCCTTGCCAGGGGCCAGACAGCAAGGCCAAGTGACCCTGCAGATGGTGTTCCAGATGACCCTCAAGGTTCCCTGCAAATACTGGCCTGGGGAAGACCAGCTTCCGAAGGTCTTGGACCGCACACTGGGGTGGACTTGTGTGTTGGGCCTTAGGTTGTGTTTCTCGGCTTACTGTGGGCACCACTATGGTCAGTGTCTATGGGGTGTGACCCTGACGGCTGGCTTTGGTTCACCCATAGGAAAAATGATGTCCCCTCTCACTATGGTTTGGATTGGAAGTGTCCCCTAAAGGTCCCTGTTTTGAAGACTTGGTTCCCCGACTTGTGGTGCTGTGGAAGGTAGCAGAGTCAATGCTAAACTTGGGTGTGGTGGGAGGAAGTGAGATGATGGGAGGTACTTTGGGAGGGGAGACTGAGACCCCCCCTTCCTCTACTTTTGTTTCCCAACCACCAATAGGTGAACAGCTTCCTCCATCACTGTCACCGCACCGCCTCTCTATCCACCCAACAGTGGTCTGAAACCTCCAAAGCTGGGAGCCAAATAACCCTTTCATCTTATTAGGTCGACATGTCAGGTGTTTTTTTTTTCTTTTCTTTTTTTTAAAGGGGATAGGTATGTACCATTTTATATTTATTTATTTATTTATTTATTTATTAAAGATTTCTGTCTCTTTCCCGCCACCGCCTCCCATTTCCCTCCCCCTCCCCCAATTAAGTCCCCCCCCTCAGCCCGAAAAGCAATCAGGGTTCCCTGTCCTGTGGGAAGTCCAAGGAATCCCCAAAGGAGACAGAAACAGAGACTCACATTGGAGCACCGGACAGAAATCTCAAGGTCCAAATCAGGAGCAGAAGGAGAGGGAGCACGAGCAAGGAACTCAGGACCGCGAGGGGTGCACCCACACACTGAGACAATGGGGATGTTCTACTGGGAACTCACCAAGGCCAGCTGGCCTGGGTCTGGAAAAGCCTGGGATAAAACTGGACTCTCTGAACATAGCGGACAATGAGGACTACTGAGAACTCAAGAACAATGGCAATGGGTTTCTGATGTCAGGTGTTTTTGCAGTAACACTAGCTGCACTTGTGCCTTCCTTCAGCAGGGTGAGTGGCTGGGGAAGCATCAAGGAGAGCCTGCAGTTTTCCCGGTGTTCGCAGCCTGACTCGACTCTTCATCCAGGCCAACAGGAATCTTACAGCTGCTTGTGTCCAAATCTCTGCCCCTTCTTTTTCCACTTACTTTTCTGGTTTTTTTTTTGTCTTAATCTTATTCTCTGCTTATCATTTATTATCAACTGTCACAATCTATTTTTATATTCAAATTAAAAAAAAGACACAGATGGCAGATTAAGTGTACTTCCCTTCCCCGCCACTCTGAATCCCTAGGAACGGCACGGGCAGGCCTCTTTGTCTCTCTTGTTCTGTCTTCTCTATTTCATGAATCTTGAACAGCTCTGCAAAACTGTCAAGCCACGCATTCTAAGCAAAGTCCAGCTTCTGAGCACCAGTCTGCAGAGGGGATTGCACTGGTAGACAATGTGAGGGTCCCCAGACTCCTGAACACAAGGCAGGGCCCAGGTCACTGTCAAGGGACTGGGTAAAGCCATCAGCAGACACCTTCTATGTGTTAAGGGGGAGGTGTGGCATTTTACTGGGGGCAGGAAGCCGCAGAGTGGTCTTAGTGGTGGGTAGATATAGGACCATGAAGATCCCAGGGCCCAGAAAGCAAAATTTTGAAGAGAACTCACGGGACACTCTGGCCTGTCCCTCACAGCTATGGTAAACAGAGGCAGAACCCACCAACGGGCAAAGCTCGGACACCAACAGATGCATCTGTGTGTGGACCCCAAACCCTCACAGAGCACTGGTAGTGACAGGGCCAGCACTCATGAAAAATGGCCACCGAGGAGGTGTGGCAGTACCCAGAACATAGAAAGGAGAGAATTAGTGTTGTCACGGGAAGGAAGAGACAAGGAGCTCATTGTAGATCTCAGAATAGAAACAGAAAGACTCTGCCTTGGAAGGCAGGGTAGCAAGTGTGTGGAGGAAGCTGGCACTTCAGAGTCCCGAGCATTGAAGGTGTAGTTTCAACCCATGGCACTAATGGGAGGGGATGGAAGTTATAAGGGGCGGAGCCTAGTGGGAGGAAATGAGGTCACAGAGGCGTGCCTTTGAAGGGGATGCTGAGACTCTAACCCCTTCCTCTATCTTAACCTCCACAGAGGTGAACACTCTTCCTCCACCAGGGCACACTAGGATGCCACAGGCCTAAAGCAACAGAGCCAAGCAACCACGACTCGGGCCGAAAGTTTCTTTTAGTAAAAAGATCAAGGCTAGATCTTGAATTTTATTTAATTTATTTGTAAAAGTAGGGGTGTCTTGAGAGTTCTCTTTCAGCTGTGGACATGCCGAACCCCCTCACTCGAACTTGCCTTGCATGCCTGTGCTCTTGAGCTCTGTTGGGATCTCATTCTCTGACTGAGCTAACAAATCTGTTCTGTTCATATTTCATCTTGCTCAGCTCCGTGTTGATTGGGCCATTTTATACATTTTATAATGAGGCTGGAGACGTCCACGCTACTATGCAGCAGCTGGCATCGGACTGTCTTCCACTGCTGCCATAAACACTATGACCAAGACCAGCCGGGGAGGAAAGGGTTATTTTATCTTACAGCTGTAGTCCGCTATCCAGGGAGGCCAGGGCAGGAACCTGGAGGCAGGAACGGATGTAGAGACCATAAAAGAACACTGCTTGCTAGCTTGCTCATCTTGGCTTGCTCAATCTGCTTTCTTATACATCTCAGGACACACCCCCCCAGAGTTAGTTCTGCTCACAGTGGACTGGGCCTCCCATATCATTGATCAGGAAAATGTCCCCACCAACTTGCCCATAGGCCAATCTGATAGAGACATGGTCTCAACTGAGGTTCCCTGTTCCCAGATAACCCTGGCTTATGCCACATTGACAGATAACTAGTTAGCACATAGCCTAGGTGACGGGGTGTCACGGACATCAGCTTAGGCATGAAGGCCAGGCCTCCCTGTGCCTGGGTGTATAAGGCACGGTGAGCATTTTCCCACCTCACGGAGAGTTTTTGTGCAACAGGAGTGAGTTCATCTGGGGTTATGTTTCTCAGTCACCTGGCCTCTCCATTCTGCTTTCATTGCTCCTTGTGTAGGACACTCTGTCTGACACTAGGCAGGTGGGTGGCATACAATTGATTACAGATTTATGGCTGAAGACTGGTCTGTCACAGCCTTCTCCCTCAGAACCCCTTTGACCTCCCTACAGACAGCCCCACAATATCGCATTCATCCCTCTACCGACCGGTTCTACCCCCCATCCCTGGCCACTCTGCCCACAAAGCCAGAAGCTGGGAAGCACGAGAGGGGCAGAGGTCTGTGTGCTGTGGAACTCAGAAGGCCTTGGCTTCCAGGGTGCATTCCTACTTCTCCTGGTGTCACCGGTAGCCAGGTGCTTCTGTATTTGGGATGTCCACAGTGCCTTGGTGAGTGTGAGTTTGTGCCTCTTTTTGTGGCTGTGACCAGGCTCTCAGTGGGGTACAGATGTGAAAGAGGACCCACTTGGTCAGAGGTGATGTGTGGTTGGCTTTAGACATGCTAGTCTCTTTCCAAAACGGCCAAGCAATTTACTTTCTACCAACTGTAAGGATGGGCAAAATCTCACAAACTCTGCCTCTAGGTGAAGAGCTACAGGTGGCTGAGGAGAACCGGAGACTCAGTCTTCTCCAGGCTTGAGCCTCCTGATACGTTATCCAATCCCATGTGGTCTGCCTAAAACACGTGTATGTGTGCATCCCTCACAAATGGCTTCGTAAGTTGTGTGCACACACGGTCCTGTCCACTCTACACTGAGCGGCATCTTTCCTTACTGCCTTGGTCTTTCTCCTCTGATGGAACTCCTCTCTCAGATGTCCATGTGGCAAATATCCTCCCTGTTCTATGTCCTGTGTGCTCATTTCTGAGTGGTGTCTTTTGACATCAACAAGTCCTTGTGGGGCTCCAACCAATCAAGTTGATGGCTGTTGTGTCCCTCCACATCTTAACGCGGCAGCCCTCCTAAGTCCCGCTCAGTGACCTCATTTATTTAGGGCTGCGTTTCGATGCCAGCTCTGCACTGAGTTCATCTCAGTCCCTCTCTGGAACTCTTTCCCCTCACTCCATTTTTGTACTCAGTGGGCTGCCATCATTTACCTTATTATTATATATAAAGTTATTATTTGCTTACATGTTAGTTTGCTATCCAGTGCTCTCACCCACCTCCCACCCTCTCTTTCATAGACAAAGCCTAGAGGTGATTAGTTTCGAGTCTTTGGTGGCTCCACCATTCTCCAGCTTATGTTTCTCAGTATGTGGTATAACCTTCACTGACCCAGAAGGCTGCTCCAGTTCCAGCCATCACATCTCCATTTCTAATGAGGAGGGAAGAAGGTCAAGGGAAAGCTCATGTTTTCAACCACAGGACATTTGAGAAGAAGCTGACATGGCCTTTGTGTTTGTGCCCCGCCCTCATTCACATACTGAACCTTTCAGAAGTGACTGCACCGCAGAAGTGGCACCTAAGGCTGAGGCCTGGCACAGTCTGTTGGGCAGCTGGCAGTTCCTGGGATAGGATCCCACCCCTCGTACTCCATGCTGCCTCTGTGAGGTAGCCCTGCCCTCCATTCTGTCTCAGTCTCCTTTCTGGAAAGGACCTAGGGCTCCTGGAGCCTCCTGGTCCCTAACTGATCTGGGATGGGAAGGGGCTCAGGTCGCTTCCTGTCCTGCTGTGGGTCTCGGGGATGGGACAGCATGTGGGACATCCACACTGGTGTGGGGGGAAGGCCTGTGGGAACCCCGAGAGATTCCTCCCAAAGATGTGGGTCCAGCGGCATAGCCCCTTAATTGGCAGCCCTGAACATCAGTTGTTCGTAAGCGCGGCTTGGCATGAATCACCTGGGGATCTTGTTAAGAATCCGGAGCTTTTTCTGAGCCAGTAGATTCAGGGTGATATATCTGGTTACAAGTGACAGAACATCAACTACCTGAGGCCATGGGGAATTGATTTGAAGGCAGGGTTGGTGGGGGCAGGCTGTAGCTGCAAAGAGCCTGGGCAGGATGGTGGGAGCCTCTCTGAGTTCTGCAGGCCTGGCCACCACCCTGGGGGTACCTCTGCCATGACCCCAGTGGCTCTACAGACCCCTGAAAGATTTCAGCCTTCCTGAAACCTGACCTGATAGCTGAGGCCACAGGCTAAGGCTGTGACTCACAGGGCATAGGCTCTGTTAATTTAGCAGGGCACCTGCTGGTGTCCCAATGCCTGGGCCCAGAGGTTGTGCTTTCAAAATGCTAGCCTGAGGTCTCACCCTGTGGCCAGCCTGCAGATCCTTGCTGAAAAGAGAACCCCAGCTGGCTCTCCCTTGTGGCTTCAGGGAAGCCTCTAGATGTTCTTTTGGGAAAGATCTAAGCCTGCTACCCAGCAGAGCTAGTCAAGGATTGGGAGTGCCTCAGAGCCTGTAGGCCTGTGACCCTCGGTAAGTCCCTTTGCTGGCTGTGAGCAGAGGTCACAAGGTCAGCACAGTGATACTTCCTGTGAGACACCATGCACAGGGGCCTCGCTAAGGTCCTCTCTTGTCCCCCTGAGGTCCTCCCTTGCCAGTCCTCCCCAGTCCCACTGAGGTTTTCAGCTCAGCACCCCAGGTAGCTGTCACTGCCCCACCTGGGCAGGGAGAAATAAAACTTTGCAGCTTGGCTTCTGAGGGCCCCTCCCCCTAGTCCCGCAGCCCTAACAATGGTGCCCCCTTCTGATAGACTGAGATCCTGCACCTCACCCTTCACTGACCCATAGACAAGCGCTGCAGGCTGCAATTTAGGTTCTGGAATCTCATTCTGCCTCCAACTGTTTAAAAATGGAACCGGCCATCAATAATTAAAGTCAGAGTGGGCACTAAAAGTCCGGTTTCAGCTCCTCTTGAAAGCATGGCGTGGTTTGTCCTTCTGAGCCTGAGCCTGCCCACATCTCAGGCGTCCCCAGCACCCAAGGGAAAGGACTCCAGGCTCCTCCATGGTCCAGCATGGAGGGTGTCATCCCCCAGGCTCTTCCAGTACCCAGGAAGGGGACATTCCTTAGGTTCCCCTAGTACCCAGGAGGTTCTTCTCTTCCAGCCATGCCCCAGGCTCCTTAGCAGCCTGCATTGCCCCCTTGTTTCCTGCTAGGTGTGTGGCTCTTCTGTTGGGAGGATGGGATTGGTTCTGGTCTTTCTACCACCCTGATAGCCAGCACTCCCTGCCAGAGTAGCCACTTTGGGTTCCAGCTTCTGCTAGCACGCAAGCCTAGGGGGGCTCTGTGTTATCTACAGTGGTCCATAGTGGAACTCCTGAGGGTCTCCAGGTTGGCCTGTTATACTGTCTCTGAGGGTGACCTTTGCCCTGACTCTAACCTCTGACCTCAGCATTTTTCTTTTTAGATTCCTTCTGCAGCTATCTTCAGGCAGATGTGAGGAGCCTAGGGCTCTGGGGACAGGTGCAGCGAGGCAAGGCAGAGGTCAGGAACAGAGCTGGGGCTGAGCTCTCGCCTGAGGCCCTTTCTTTCCCGTGTGGGGCCGCATTGGCACCTCGAGCTTGGGCTCATCCTTAAGGGACCCCTGGCCTCCCCAGAGCTGCTTTGTGTAGTAGACAGGTCTCACTGTGTACTTTATGAGCCCTGCTGGAGGGTTTGGAACAGCACCCCAGAGGCAGAGTTATTCTCATTTTTAGGAAGGGACAGGATGGTGTCAGGAGGCTATGCCTGTTGTGGGCTCTGTCTACTTCAGAAGGAAACTGATCATGATCAGAGAGGCAGAGTGGCAGAAGGAAGGGAGGAAGGTGCAGCATGATGAGAGACTTCTGTCTGGGAGAGGGGGAGAGAGGCAGAGAGGCAGGAGGAGGGAAGGGAGGAGGGAAAAGGTGGCCCGGACTTCAGCCTGGAACATCAACCTCCACTCCAGCTATGCCCAATCCCAAGTTCTCTCTTTCTCTCATTTCTTCCCATGCCCTGTCTATCTGTCTCTGCGATCTCTCTGCGTCTCTCTTCCTGTCCTGGCTGCCTGTCTTTGCTTCACTCTGAGTAACCACTCTGGCGTCCTGAGGTCTCTGTCTCTCTCCCTGCGCATCTTTGTCTTTTCATGCTGCTTTTTTTCCTCTTCGTCTCTGTCTTTTGCTCTCTCTGCTCATGGCTGTCTGTCTGCATGTCTTCTTGGGGTGGCTGGGTGTCTGTCTGTCCATCCTCTCATCTCAGGCAGCTGGAAGCATCCCCTGCGTTCATTGATGTGTGGTTGTGAGATTCCCTTTGAATACTGCAGCAGCCAGTTGCTGGTTGCCAAGGGAACGGGTCAGGAGAAATGGGGGATCCGAGGGGGGCATAGGGAGCCAGGCGGGGGGTGTGGGCACGCTTTTCTGTTTTCATCTTCTTTGCTGCGTTCTTTTTCCAAAGCACAGAGAAAGGACGACAATTTAAAATGATTTTTCAAGAATCAACACGGCAGAAATAATGGGTCCTAATTGTGCTGGACTAAAAGCCAGGCAGGGAGAGTGGCAGCTTCCTGGTGCCCAGAGAGAGCTAATGGCCAGACTCAGAGAGTAGAGCCACTCGAGGGCCAGGAGCTGCTGTGCCAGGTCCCTTGGCTGGCATTGCCCAAGGCCACCCCCCATCAGGCCTTGCTGAGAGCTTAGGATTCAGAGCCCAGAAGTCCCCAGAACCCCTACCAAGCAGGAGAGGCAGCTAGGTGACCACACACAGGGTGCAGGCCTCCTGCTGCTTTCGAGTGGGAGGGGTTAGGCAGAGAGGCCTGGCCAGGCTATTGCAAGCCCTGGACATTCTCTAACAGCTTCAAAGAAATGATCTTGGTCCTCTTTGCTCAGCCTGACTTCACCATCATGGGCATGAACAGAATTGATGCTGGCGCAGTGCCCATGCTGGCCTCACCACCTGCACCCCAGCCTCTGCTATCCGAGTCAGCAAATCCTATGAATAGAATGAGGCAGGGCATCCACTCCCGGGATCACCAGGGAGTTTGTGGGGTTTGCACAAAGGGGAGAGTTCTGGGTGCAGACTCAGCCTGTGCAGTGCTACTATTTACCAGCTTCAACTGGAGGGAAACTGGGGGAAACATGGGGTCTCAGGGAACAAGCCCCGCTTCTACCACTTCAGGACGGACAGGACCCCGGCTGATGCATGAGCCGGGTACAGCAAGCTGGTTTGAAGGGAGAGGGTGGCGTGAAGCACGTTGGTAGAAGAAAAAGGTCCTCAGAAAAGGACTTCATGCTGAGAACGCCGGGAAGATTAAGCAGAAAGGCCTTGAAGACTACTCCAGTCCCCAGCCACCAGGGAGAAACTGCTCCATCCTGGGACAAGCCATCTTAAAGCAGGACCCAAATCTGTAAGGGCATCAGCAGGGCCCAGTGCAGAAGTCCAATGCTCCCAAATGCATTTGGCTTTAGTCATCCCATGTTTGCCATTGCCCTAGGTAGCCAGAAGCCTGTTTTCTGTCTGGTTTTTACCCCATCTGCTCCTCCCATTATCATCTTATAGCCGGCCAGCAAGTGCCCAGTGAGTCTAGGACCCAGCTGAGGCTAGTGGCCAAGTCTTGTATATCTGACTTGACTCTGTGTTCTCACTTTCTCCCCACCCACTCCTAGCCATGGCTCCTGGCATGTGAAGCTGTCCTTCATAGCAAGTGGGGCTGGAGCCTTGGAGGTCTAACGATGACATAGCAGTGCCCTTGTTCAGTGTGAGGGGCAGGAAGGCAACAGAGGTGGGAACAGCCATAGCCACAGAGCCCTCTGCAGAGAGGAAGAAATGGCAAAGGCCATGGGAGGGCCTTGAACGGGTGGAGATGAGGGAGCTGGACCCTTCAGCTGTGGGGGAGCCTGTGTGATGGATGTCACACAGGTGTGAGTGACTCCTTTTGGCAATGGATGCCTCTTCACCCATCCCCAATACCCTGTGTCTGTGCGGCAGGCTTGGATAGAGACCCACTCCAGGTCAACTCTGTTTGCATTCCAGAGTGACAGAATGTTTACTTTCTCCAGGGCTAGGGATGGAATCCTGGGTCTCATTTCTACAAAGCAAGTGTTCTATGGAGTCACCCCCAGTCACAGTCTCTGTGACAGTTTTCTTTAGGTCCCTGTCTCTGCTAAGTTCCTCTTCTGGCATGAGCTCATCCCAGCCTGTAGGAAGCCTTTGTTTAACTTACTATTTCTGGTGCTTTTGTGACAAGGGGGCTTGCTGACCCTCCCAGGTCCCAGAGACAGGAAACGCTTCTGCCAGCATGTCTTTAGAGTAAACCAAACCCTTCCTCTGTGTGCGCTCACCCTCTGGGGCACTGTTTGTACCCTGTTCACCTCAGGCTCAGGACAAATACCCTGTGCAGTTACAAAGCCAGAGCCCCAAAGTTATTCTACTGGTGGCCCTCGTCACCCCTTCCCTCAGACCACAGGAAGGGGCCTTGTTACCCTGCCCTGCTGCGGGCTGGCATCTCCAGCCTGTTAGCCTCACAGCCCCTGGCAGCAATACCTTGTAGACTGGATGCCTGCTTCCTGAAGTAAGGGAGCTCTCATTGAATCCAGGACCAAATACCAACACATGCAGCCTCACAGACGGGGCAGGAGAACAGCTGCCTACCCACCGCCAGTAACTTCCCTCTCTAGGAACACACAATCAGTGTGCCCCTTGTCCTGGTCCCTCCTCCACCATCTCTGCACATCACCTGTGTGATTGTTTATCTAACAATTCTCTTCCACTCAGCTGACTTTTGCAAAAGTCAGGGGTGTATAATTTACATAATTGGAGACAGAATTTACATACAGTAAGATCTACCCCTCTAAGCACATAGTTCAATGGGTTTTGACAAATAACTACAGTGAGGTGGTTGCCACAGCAATCAAGGACCCCTCCCTCCCCGCAGTGCCAAACCAGCCTCCTACCCCTTTGCAGTTAATCCCAGCTGTCACCTCTGGCCCAGAACCCCAGATGTTGTCCTCATTACAAGTTGACTTGGGAGTCAGGCAGCATGTGGCTTCTGTGTCTGGCTTCCCCCATTTAGCATAATACTGCCTTAAAAAAAAAATCAAGCCCCAGTGCTTCCCCGTAGTTCCCAGTGCTCGCGTTTATTCAGGCTGCGCTTGCCTGCAGCGCCCCAGTGAGGGAGCATCCTCTGTCTAACCTAGGTGTTTTAAGGTCAGGTTGGCGAGGCCCATCTGCTGCGGCCGGATTCTCCCCTCTGAGGCTACTTCTGTCTGGTCAACCTGACTTCTCTGAGTTCTACTGCAGTGGAGTCTGGCATTCTCCTCTGAGCATGGACGCTCTCCTCACAGGGCTATGTACCCAGATCTGTTCTTTCCCTGTGTGGCCGAGTCACTGATGTCTAGTGAACTGTTTCCACCTGAGTCTGTCAGGGGCAGATTTCTCTGAGTGCCAGCACACAGTCTTTAGGCTGCATGGGTTTGGGTTCCTCACAGAGGAGCAGGACTCTATGGTGTGGCGAATGTGTGCCTGCCTTTTGTGGCTATCCTGCTGTTTCCAGTGCCTTCAAAGACATCCCCAGCCCAGTCCAAGAGGTTTCAGGAGGCTGTGTCTTCGGCAGCATTTTGTGAGGTTTTACACAGAGGTGAACGGGCTAGGTAGTACATCTGGGACAAATGTTCCTCCAAAAACTGGTGACACTAATGTCATCATTCACAGTTCCCCCACACAACACCTAAAAAAAAAAAAAAAGAAAAAGAAAAAAGAAAACCAAATTTCTCTTGAACTCTTGATTTTGTTTGTTTGTTTATTTGTTTTTGCCCCTCCCCCCATTACCGCAAACTGAATTTGGGGCCTTATGACACTGCCACTGAGCTGTACCCCACCCATGTTTATTTTGTGGCAGGGTATCCATGCTGACCTCAAACTGGTTCTGTTGTGCAGGCAGGCTTGAATTTACAGTCCTCTTAGCCTCTGGTATGGCTGGAGTCACCGGTTTGCCCCACCATACCTAGTGTTCCTTCACCTTTTTGGGGTGTTTTTTGAGACAGGGTTTCTCTGTGTAGCCTTAGGCAGCCTTGATTGTCTTAGAACTCACTCTGCAAACTAGGCTGACCTTGAACTCACAGAGACCTCCTGCCTCTGCCTCCGAGTGCTGGGATTAAAGGTGTGTGCCACAACTGCCCAGATCCTTTGCCTATTTTTATTGGGGGATTTATCTTCCTTTTGAGTCACAAGACTCAATATTCTAGATGCAGTCCTTGGTCACAGGTATGTTTGGTAAATACACTTTCCTGTCCTTGAAGCATCTAATCTTGATGAGTTCCTCAACTCATTTTGAAAACAGTGATATCATTTCTTAGTTTTACACGTGACTAGCCATGACATCTTAAGTCTCTTTTCTCTTGTCACCTGCACCCAGTCTCTGAGACTCCCTGTTGATGTCTACCATATCCCTGACTGGAGCTCAGGCTATTCCCATAGCCGTTTCTGAACACAGAGGAGTCTGGGAACATGTAGGGAAGCTGGGGAAGGGGAAGCAAAGCACTTCCTAGTGCTTTAGGATGAACAGGACCTAGGAGGCTACTTTGAGCTACTGGTAGAATACACAGAATACTCCAGCAATCCAGTGGCTGATATTCCAGACCCATGGCGCCAGTCCCAGTGTTTAGGAGGCTGAGGCAGGAGGATTACAACTTCAAGGCTAATCTAGGCATTTTAGCGATAACGCATTTCGAAACACAAAAAGAGGACAGGAATCTAGTTCAGGAGTTGAGAGCTTGCTAAATACATGAGGTCTTAGGTTCCAATTCCCACAAATGAAAGTAAAATAAAATGGAGAGTCTAGCAACAATTTAAGGCCAGTTGATCTTTGACAAGGGTGACTACTTGTGCAACCAAACTGCGACCATTGCTATAAGATCAGCTGTGCTGTTTGCAAAAGAGAATCCCAGCTGGGCTTGGTGGCTGCTGACAGTCCTCACAGAAGAAGGGGCTGGGAATGTCATGGAAACCTCCCCTGAGCATCCCGATGCCTCTTTCAGCCAGTTGTAAGCAATTCTGCCCTAATTGCATGGGGCCTTGGGGTCTAGGAAGGTACTAGAGTCTGTATGCTGGGGAGAGCTAGGGGACGGGGCTCCACTATGTGGCTGTGGGAAGCCATATCTGTGCTGAGAGTTAAGACTTCCCAGCAGGGCTGCTCTGGGGTCACCTGTGCTCCTGCCCATAGCCTTCCACAAAGGCTCTGTAAGCTAACCCTGCCATGACTCCTCCCCAAGGGAACTCTGGGAACTTCAGTCTGACCTTTAGGAGGAAGGTGCTGGCATTGTTCACATCTTCCCCACAGAAGGAGGTTCTTACAGCATCAGACAATGCAAAAAAAAAATGATTTTTTTTGAACAAATGGTGCTGAAGATCTGTCTATCTTCACATAGAAGAACGAACTTGGACCCCAACCTCACATCATGTACAATAAGTGAGTCCAAATGGGTCAAAGGTTGAAGGTTCTGAGAGATAAAGCCTGTCACCTCCTGGTGGGTCCTGGGGTGAGTACACATTCCTGAGGGTTCTTAGGAAGGGCACCAGCCCACAGCAATCAGGAAAGGATGATTTTCTTGGAGATAGGGTCTCCCTATGTAGCCCTGCTGTCTTGGAATTTGCTTTGTGGAACAGGCTGGCCTTGAACCCACGGAGATCTACTGCCTCTGCCTCCTGAGTGCTAGGGTTAAAAACATATGCTGCCCTGCCTGGCTTAAGAACGAATGAACTGGATTCTACCAAATGTAGAAACATATTTTGCACAGAGAGGTGAGAGGAGCCTCGCTGGCCAGGAGCACACACACTTTCCAGCCTGCTATCCAGAATGGATACATCAAACTCCTACAACATACAAACAAAACAAACAAACAAACAAAGATGAGCTGCCCAGTCCAAAATGGATATCTGCATTTTCGTGTGGGAGGTCCTGCTGTCTATGTGTTGCTTTTATTGGTTAATGAATAAAGAGACTGCCTCAGCCAGTTGATAGGACAGAACTTAGGTAGGCAGGGAAAACTGGACTGAATGTTGGGAGGAAGAAGGTGGAGAGGGAGAAACCATGGGTCTGCTGCAGGAGACAGACATACTGAAACTTTGCAGGTAGGCCACAACCTCGTGGTGATATACAGATTAATAGAAATGGGTTAAATTAAGATGTAAGACTTAGCCAATAAGAAGCTACAGCCAATGGGCCAAGCAGTGTTTTAATTAATATAGTTTCTGTGTGGTTATTTTGGTTCTGGGCGGCCGGGACAAACAAACAGCCTCCTCCAAACGCGTTCCTTCAAAGATGACACTTACATGGCCAGTAAGCGCAGGAGAAAGAAAATTCTCAACATCATTGGCCATCAGAGAAATGAAAAGTAACAAGGTTAGGTCAAATTCCAAGAAGTTGAAACCAGGGACATTGCTGCTCAGATATGTGGACCGCTTTGGAAAATAACCCAATGCTTCCTCAAAATGCAAACCTTAGGAGCACCACAGCCCAACCCTAGGTATGACACATCCCCATAGATTAATCTATGAATATTTATGGAGGCCATTATTTCTATTAGCCAGAAGTGACAAGCCAAGTGTGACAGCCATGCAGAGGACTGAAGAATGTATTTTTATAAAGATAGAGCTTAAAACCATTGTGTTGAGTGGAAAACTGGCCAGGCAGGACCAGACATTATGTGATTCTGTTGATGCGGCAGCAGGTCCACAGAGGAGAACAGTGGGTTAGTGACTGCCAGGAGCTGAGGGAGTGGTTTGTGGGGTATTTGTTTAGCTCCGCAAAGATGTGTTACATTTGTTTATGTTACAGAATATTTAACTATGTAAAGATGTGTTACTGTTTTACCTTGCCTGCCTAAGGCACCTGATTGGTCTAATAAAAAGCTAAATGGCCAATGGTGAGGGAGGAGATATAGGCAGGACTTCCATGCAAGGAGAGTAAGTAGGAGGAGGAATTTAGGCTGGGGGAAGAAAGAAAAGAGATGCTAGGAGTCAGTCAGACCCAGAGGAAACAGGACAGTAGGACATACAGAATGAAAGAAAGGTAAAAATACCCCAAGAAAAACATAGATGAATAGGAACACGATAAATTAAAAGAGCTCGTGGGACAAGCCTAAGCTAAGGCCGAGCATTCATAATTAATGATAAGTCTCCGTGCCTTATTCAGGGTCTGATTGGTGCCCCCCCGCAAGCCAACAACTCCAGAGTGGCATGCCAACAACTTAAAGATGCAAGGTTTCTTTGGGAGCGGTTAGAAGAGGTGAATGTTTTAGAAACTGCTGATATGTCCATTTTAAAATACCAGGTGTTAAGTTATGTAGTTATATCTCAATTAAATGAAATTTTAAAGATCCATGTGCCCATGGTGGCTCTACAGTAGGTATGGAGGAGTAGGTATGAGCCAGGGTGCCCGTGGTGGGAAGAGACCTAAGCCAGTCAGTCCTGAGTCTGGGGTGCCCTCCGCCCTAAGCACTGCCAGGGAGGTTGCTGTTCAAAACTCTGGGCTGGGATCCACACCCACTAAGATGTGTCACCTGGGGAAGCTGTGAGCCAGCTTGGCGTGGGCTGCTCCTGTCAGGCACGCATGCCAGGAGACACCTGGGGTGCCAACTTCTGGGCCACCACCCACCGGAGAGACAGGCAGCCTGCTGCCGCGCCTCCCTGTTTGCACAGCCTGGCTTCATTAGTGGGGAGGTGAGGATCTAATTTCCTTCAAACAAATGCCGGGGGTTGGTGCTTCCCCCCAACAATGACAGTGGCAGACGGTGAGAAATCTGCTCACACCTTCTGGGGAGGGTGGGGAGTGGCTCAGCCATGGCTGTCAATGAGGCAAGCCCTGTGTGCCTGGCCTAGGCTTCCTCATGCCCCAGCAGCCAATCCATCTGCAGTGGAGGGGCCAGGACATGGGGTCTTCCAACAGTGCTTCCACAGGTTCCAAGTCAGTGAGTCAAGGACTCTGGGCACTTCTGGTGTGGTGTAGGCAGGGATGCTGTGGCAGAGCCTAGGGGCAGGCTTGTGGCCAGAGGGAGGAAGCAGGCACTGAGGACGGGTAGCTGAGCTGTGACTGGTGCAATGCAGAGTTGCCCCAAGTAGGGAATGGCGCCCAGCCTGGCATGACTGCGTGGGTCAGTCACAGGACATTGCTTGCATATTCCAAGACCACAGGATGTGCTTTGGAGAGATCCCTTTAGAAGGCTGAAACGGGGCCTTGTTTAGCACACTATAGCGGGCCATCAGGCAGAGGGTGACATTGTCTCCGCAGGGACTGGGAGCAGTATGCGAGCTCTACCGCAGTCAACGGTTATCAGGTACGGCAATCGGATGCTGGAGAGGTAACAGGGAAGACCAGTGTCTCTAAGGAACGCTTCTATGTCTGCCTAGGAAGGCCATGCCCTCCCAGCTCACATGGACATAGTACCCAGGCCACCTTTTCAGTCCTCAAGGCACTTTGTCATCTTGGCTCAAGGACCCAGAGGTGTTTTCCAGCTGGAATGAGCTATCGCGTACCAGGTTCTATCTTTGTTAGGTGTCTGATACATGGGACGGGTGTGGAGAAGTCTCTCACACATCCATCAGCAGGTTTATTCTGCTACCTGTGGCCACGATTTCTCTTGCCAAATGCTTCAGGATTCCCTCCCTCCCTCCCTCCTTCCCTCCCTCCCTGTGTGTGTGTGTGTGCATATGTATGTGTGTACACGTGTGTGCTTGTATCCATGCGCGTGCATCTATGTAGGGGCCAGAGATCAATGGTTGGTGCCAGATGTCTCTTGAAGTGTCTCCATCTCATTTTTTGAGACGTTGACCCTGGAGAGCTCCAGTTTGACTAGCCTGGCTGGTCGGTGAGTGTCAGGGATCTATTGTCTGTCTCCCCGGTATCCAGGCCTCTAGGAGCAGAGGCTGAAGGGAGCAGGGATAGGGCATGTCCTAGAGAAGGAAGAGAGAGAAAAAGAGGCTCTTTTGTGAGTGAAAGTCATCCCTGGGAGTGACAAGTCAGAAGCAGCTTTGATCCTCCTGGAGGTTATTCTAGGGGAAAAGTGAGCAACTTGACAGAGAAATAAAGTAAGTTGGTGGTTCATGCCTGCAATTCCAGGACCAGGAGTACTGGAATTCAAAGTTGTCTTCAGCTACATACCAAGTTCAAAGCTAGCCTGGGCTACATAGGATCCTGTCTCAAAAACCAAACCAAAACAAAAACCAAAAATCTAAATAATGATGGGTGTGATCAAGACAATGCCAGGGTGTTGGGGGAGAAGGGGACAAACCACCTGTTGTCAAGTCAGCCAGCCCTAGGGACAACCAGATGCAGGGATTGGCAAGGAGGGGGAAGCGCAACTTAAACCTGGGGCACTCAGAACTGGGAAGACCTAAGACTGCCGAGGACCCACTGAGATCATACACTACAGAATGGAAGGGGAAGGCTGGTGTTAGTGACGTCCTGTCATCCTGATGAAACACTGTGACCAAAGCAACTAGAGAAAAGCTTATTTTGGCTTACAGTTCCAGAGAAAGTCCAAAATGGCAGGAGAGTCCTGGCGGAGACCACAGAGCAGAAAGCTGAGAAACCACGTATTCAACAACACACAGAAAGCCGAGAGGTTGAACTGGAAATGGGGAGGCTCCAAACTGTCAAGGCCGGCATCAGCAGCGTACTTTCTCCAGCAATGCTCCTCCTCTCAAAGCTTCCGTAATTTCCCCCCAAAGCACCAACCAAGGACCAAGCGTTCAAGTATGTAAGACTATGGGGCACGTTTCTCTTTCAAACCATCCCAGCTGGAGTGCTCCCCAAAACAGGGTAGGATGGGGGAAAATGATGGTAGTAAAGACCCCTGGAATGAGGACAGTGATGGCCCTGCAGACATGCACAACCCGCGTCTCTTGACGGTACATTGCACACTGCCCCAGACAGCCTGAGTTACCAGCGTGTTCGTGCCTTCTGTAGGCAATACACCTCAGTGGGTCATCCAGGCGCTACCTGACCTTTATGTGTGCGCAAATATATTACAAGGAAGGGTGTCATGGCACCCTGCTTTCCACATGCAGTTCTGAGAACGTTGAATGGAAGACTGCAAGTAATGACTGCAAAGAACTTTGTTCTTTGAAAGCGGCATCACTGTAGCTGCATCTCGCAGCTCCCAGGACAGCCTCTGGGTTTCTAGGCCACCACTGTCACCTCCTTTGTGGCAGGGAGCACTCCATGGTCATTTTTCTCCAATGGGGAGATGAGTTTTATAATCTTGACTTCACTTGCATTTTTTTTCCCCCATTCGTGATGATTTTGGTTCACTTCTTGTGTCCTTTTTGGCTGGCAGAAGCCTGTGGTCTTCTCTGGTAAATCCCCCTACCTTTTCACCTTCTCCATTTTTCTATTGCTTTGTGACTTTTTTTTTCCTCAATGGCCCCTAAGTTGTTGTTTTTGCTGTTTCCTCTTAGGGAAAGTTGACCTTTGAGTCAATCCGTATTCGCATATGTCTTTTATCTTTTTAAATGGGTGTTTTGCTGACCAGAAGCCTTGCACTTTTCCATAGTCAAATCTGCCAGTCTTTTCCATTCTGGCTTCTGGGTTTTATGTCATGCTTAGAAAGACTTTTTTCACATCAAGATAAAAAAAAAAATCACCCACGATTTCTTCTATTACATTTTTAGATTCATTTCTGACATTTGAATTTTAATGCTTCAAGAATTTTTTTTTTTAAATATAAGAGAGATTTAGCTTCCCCAAATCTCTCCCTGCACCATTTGTTAAACAATCCATCATTTCCCCCAGGTTTCTTGCCATCTTTACCAGCTATTAAACACTGATGTTCACGATCCTATTTCCGGCCCCTCCTCTCTCTTTCTCTCGTTGATAAATCTGTTCATATTTTGAAAACTTTTGTCAAGTCCACTGGGTTTTTAATTTTTTTTTAAATCAAGAATTCAGTTAGGATTTTGACTGGGAGAAGATTGACATCTTGGCGACTTGTCTTCCTATTGCTTGAGGTTTGACCATCTTCTCCAACTTTGTGCCTCTTCACCAAGCTCGGAAGTTCTGCTCATGTTAGGTGTTTGGTTGTCTTAGGTTTTTCCTTTTCTGGGCATTTTTCATTCTCAGCTACTGGTAAGGATTAGCCCCTCCCTTCTCTAGTGTTCTTAGCCGTTTACGTTTTATGTAAAGTATTACCTTTGATAGGTTGTCTTTTTAAAAAAATTGATGTTTTTATTCTAGGTGTATGAGTGTTTGCCTCCTTGTATGTATGTGTACTATGTGTGTGCAGTGCCCATGGAGGCCAGAAGAGGGCATCGGGTCTCCTGGGACTGGAGTTGCAGGTGGTTGTGAGCCACCACATGTATGCTGGGAAAGAAACCCAGGTCCCCTGGAAGAACAGTCAGTGCTCTTAACCTCTGAGCTGTCTATTCAGCCCCACATCTGGTTTTCTTGTAGGTCCTGGGGAATCAAACTTAGGTCTTCGTGTTTCAAAACAAGCACTTTGCAGTAGGATCAAAAATCCATTGCCATTGTTCTTGAGATCTTATTTGTCCTCATTGTCCACTATGTTCAGCAAGTCCGGTTTTATGCTTTTTTCAGACCCAGGCCAGCTGGCCTTGGTGAATTCCAGATAGAACATCCTCATTGTCTCAGTGTGTGGGTGTACCCTTCGTGGTCCTGAGTTCCTTGCTCGTGCTCCCCCTCCTTCTGCTTCTGATTTGGACCTTGAGATTTCTGTCCGGTCCTCCAATGTGGGTCTCTGTCTCCTTTCATCGCCTGATGAAGGTTAATATTCAGGAGGATGCCTATATGTTTGTCTTTGGATGCACATACTGGCTTTGGGGGAGCCTAAGCAGTTTGGATGCTCAACTTACTAAGCGTGGATGGAGGTGGGCAGTCCTTGGACTTCCCACAGGTCAGGGAACCCTGATTGCTCTTCAGGCTGATGAGGGAGAGGGACTTGATCAGGGGAGGGGGAGGGAAATGGGAGGCGGTGGCGGGGAGGAGGCAGAAATCCTTAATAAATAAATAAATTAAAAAAAAGAATAGAATTGAAACAAATAATAATAAAAAGAATAAAGCTCAAAAAAAAAAAAAAAAAACAAGCACTTTGCCAGTTTCCCTTCCAGCCACTCTTTCACAGGTCGCTGAGCCCCAGGTCTGGCTTGGTGGCTCCAGGAGCTGTTAGTCAATCATAGCTGTCTAAAGTTATGAAAATGAAGAAGTGTGGTCAAGCTGTTCCTTGCTGTATTCCAAAGGTTTAGTTGGTAGCAACTTCTTTTTCATATTTTTTATTTAAAACATTTACTTTTTATTTTACATACCAACTTCAGTTCCCTCTCCCTCCCCTTCTCCTGACCCACACCTCCCCCCTTGCCATCTCCCACCTACTCCTCAGAAGGTGTGAGGCTTTCCTTGGGGAGTCAACAAGGCCTGAGATACCAACTTGTGGCAGGACCAAGCCCCTCCCCCACCAAAGCTGAGTAAGGTATCCCACCACTACTGACAGGAGAGATGCTGGGCATGTCTGCATGGTGGAATTTGTTCTGGAAAATATTGCTCCAGGCAGTTGTATCCACCCTCAAACAGCACACTCCTGCCTCCTTCTTGGTCTACTGCTGGGTTTTGCATATTTTCCTGGGTTGGAGGAGGGGAAATCTCAATTCTTAGAACACAGCCTGTGGTGGCTGTCTCCCTCCAGAGCAGGCCCCGTCCTCTAGCTGAGCTAGAAAACATGCAGGAATCCCTTTTCTTCTCTCCTAGGGTGAGTATGGTGTGTCCTCAAAGACATACTCTGTTCCTTGGTCTCTCAGGCTCCTTCAGAACACTGCCACTGTCCTGTCTAGGGACAAGAGCCACTTTCCTTCTGTTGTGACACCATCATGACCTAGAAAGTCACTTGGCTCCTGCTCAGGTGAGTCCACTTTCCCGAGACACTGAGCTGCGTTTTGTTAGGAATCCCAGCTGGTCCACTTAGAGCAGCTCTGTTGCTACAGTAGGAAAGATCCTGCTACCATGAGATGCTGCTACTGTGGTCCACCTGGAGAAGCCCTGTTCCCTCAGTAGGAGAGACACTGCCACTGTGAGAGTCATTGACATAAGTGCCCCCAAAAGGCCAAGAGCACTAAAGGATGGGCCCCAGCCTAGAGTTATAAGGGGAGGTGATGGAGCTTATGGGACCTCCTGGAAGAAGGTTGCTGTGCTTGTTCTAAAGGGGGATAGTGGGACCCTGCCCTTTTTCTTTGCTTTGCTGCAGCCATCAAGTGAACAACCTCTTCTGCACCAGCTCCTGTAGTGACATGCCGCCTTAGCGTGTGTGCAAAAGCAATGGAGCTACCAGACTGTGACTGAAACCTACAAAGCCATAAGCCAAAACAAGCTTTTTACCTTTTGGGATCATTGCCTCAGGCATTTTGTCTCAGCGATTGTAGAGCTGACTAACATGGATGCCTGGCCAGCCACCCCAGCCACCATCTACACCAGCAGCCAGACCACTGGCCCATCCTTCCTGAGGGCCGGACCCCTGATCCCATGACAGTAGATTGATATTTGTTGTTTGAAGTTACCGTTTTAAAAACTAGAGGGGAAAGAAGTTGGGGTATGAGGCTGTGAGCTTAGGGGGTCATGCTCAGGTTCCTGAATACTACAGATGCTCAGGAGGGCACCTCTGGATGCTGTGTTGTGCGGGATGTGGGCTCCTGTTTCATGTGTCTATTCAGTCACTGTGGCTGGCTCATTTTTCAGGAGGCTCAGTGACTGTGACACTCTGTGGGGGAGGGGCTAGCTCCTCTCCACACTGGCATTTGGTCCCAGCCTGTCACCATGGCAGCAAAGATTGGTGCTACCTACACCACAGGGAAGGGAGGCTGTTCCAAGTAGATTCTTCCTGATCCCCAAATCGCTCTCTTCTTGAAACTCTTAGCTGTTACAATTCCTTCATCTCCTGATACAATTTCCAGAAGAAAATCCCTTGGCTCTTTTGCCTAGACTCCTTGAATTAACATCAAACTATATTTGATTTGAATTTAGCTGCCAAGGCCCTGAGTTTTGTTGAGGCTAATCCCCTGTCTGCTCAGCTTCCTGGAGACACAGCTGAGGTTTGCCTGCAGTCACTCCTCATAGACCTCAGGGTCTCTCAAGCAAGACACAGAGAAGTCTGGTCCCTCCAACCAGCTCTCTTACCCCACCCCCAGTACTCTGTACCAATTGTGATCTTGGCTGTGGTGGGCCAAGATGAGATAAGAGAGCATCCCAGGGGATTCAGAGAAGACTCAGGAGATTGGGGTGGACCAGAGGGAGAGCCAGCATGTGCTGGAGCAGAGGTAAGGGACTGATGAGCCAAAAGCCAGCCACACAATCCAGGCAGGACAGCTCCCCACCCAACAGCCCTGGGATGCTGGCCTACTTAACATGATTGAATCTGAAATGCCAGGAAATCTCTTCATGGTTCTCAGCTGACGACACACAGGTCATTGGTAGAATGCTTCTGAAGGTGATTGTTTTATCTCCAGACTAAAGATGGAAGTTTCTGTCCTGCCTGGCCCTTCATCCATTCAGTCCAAAACAAACACACAGGCTGTTTGGCCTATTGCTCAAGCTTATTACTAACTAGTTCTTACACCTTAAATTAATCCATAATTCTTATCTATGTTTAGCCACATTTTCTCAGTAAGGCATTCTCATCTTGCTTCCTCTGCATCTGTCTTGCGATTCTGTCTCTGCCTTTCCTGTTCCCAGACTTTTTTAGTCTGTTTGCTCTATCATACTTCCTTCCTGGCTGCTGGCCAATCAGCATTTTATTAAACCAATATGAGTGACAAATCTTTACAGTGTACAAGAGCATTATCCCACAGCACACATCTCCTTCTCTTCCTCCTCCTCTTCTGCCTGTCACAGGTGAACAATTTTCTCCACATGTATGTCCAGAGATATACTACTTTGCCTTGGTTCTAAAAAGTGGGACCAATTGATGGGGCACCAGCACAAACCTTTCCTCCTTCTAAACTTTCTCTGGTATCTTGTCACAGTGATAGCATGCTGACTCATTTACAATCCTCCCACCCACTCTACATCCACCCACCCATCCATCCATCCATCCATCCATCCATCCATCCATCCATCCATCCATTCATCCATCCACCCATCCACCTACCCATCCACCCATTCACCCACCCATCCATCGACCCACCCACCCATCTACCCATCCAGGGACATTATTGTGGGAATTCTAACAGGAAGTCCCTTTGTGGGCAAAATGACCAGGTACGGGGAGCACTGAAACATCTCTGTGCACATCTGGACAGTCTCAGCCTTAGGGTTAGGAACCCCCGGAGATGCATAAGAGACACAGAGGGATAAGAGGGAGGGATGGAGAGAGAGAGAGAGAGTGAGCACGAGCAAGAGAGCAGGAAAGAAGGGAAAGGGAGGGCGGGAGGGAGGGAGGCATGTGGACTGGTGATGTTCTTGGACCAGGTGGGTCCCTGTCCTGTAGCTGTCACCCTCTTCACCTGGTGTACAGCACAGGGCTCTCTAGGTCTTCCCTCCTCCAGGATCTCCTACATGGGTCTTTGTTCTGGGGGGGGGGGAGGAGCTCTGATAGTTTTTGGTCTGATAGAGGACAGATGGCATATAATAAATTTATTTTATGGTGACAGTAACCTCTTGACCTTTAGATGTTGAGGCCAGCTGCCCACAGGACCTTGGCCACCCTCTGCTACAGCTCAAAAAAGCCAAAATTGGGAATGGAGAGATCGCTCAGAAGGTAGTGTTTATCTCACAAGCATGAGGACTTGAGTTCCGATCCCCAGGGCCCATGTAGAAACAAGGAGCATTGTAATCATATCACCAAGCACAGAGTGATGTATGTATGGCACACACGGGGGTGGGGTGTGGATGAGGGGGGAGACAGGTGGATCCCTGGAACAGGCACGAGTATGTGCACACACACACACAGCACATACACACGAAGACCTAGCCACATCACATCATGAAGGGTTGAGAGAGGGAGGGGCATCCAGTGGGGCGAAAGGAAGTGTACCATACTGGGGAAGAGGAACCTGGGTGTCCAGAAGGGAAGCTGCCATGGCCTTGCTCCTGACCTGACCTCCTGGCTCCTGATGACCGTGGCCACCAGTTCTGTCCCCCACATCCCTCTGTGAGATGATCTGAGCAGAGGACACCTCACACTTTCTCTGAGAAGCTTCCAGTTAGATCACGATACCCTAGGTGTCTCTGCTCGGCAACGTTGCCTTGGGCTCTGTCCCACGATGACGGATTGAGCTGCTCACTAATTCTGTCTGCTCTGGCTTCTGGAATGTTCTGTGCTTGCTGGCTCTACTCACTTCCGTTCTTTTGCTCCACTTACACCACCGGCTTTGATTTTTACCTCGCGGGAGTAGGGGGAGTGCTTCCTGCATTTAATTTTGCTGGCTTCTCTTTACATCATGTTTAAATGGACATATGCTGTGAAGCTGAACATCCAGAATAGAACGATAGCTATCTGTTGCGTTCTGTGGAGACAGACCCCACTCCCACCCCTGCGCTGCCGTCACCCCTCCTCCCTAGCCTACGCCACCCCTCTCCCCAGGCTTGCATGGGTGTAACAGAAGGTTTTGCTTCCTCCTTTCTGTGGGGTTTTCCTGAGCAGCCCTAGAGCTCTCTGTGTTCTGAAATACCCACGTGCCCTTTAGCTGTGCTGTCTGTGGGAACCTGGGCTTCAGCTGGGTGGTCTCTATGGCCTCCTGGGATTGAAAAAGATCCTAAGTTTACTTTAATGTCTATCTCGACTATTCAGAGTCAGGCCAGGCCTTAAGGATTAACCTTTCTGGGTCCTGGCTGTGTCCCTCTTGCTCACAACATGACCTTGAAGCTCCCACTGCCTCCATGCTTCTTAACCTCTGCCTTTCTCCCTAGAATATGGCCTGTCAAAGGTCCTGGACCACATGTCCCCTCCTTTCCTTCCTTCTCCTCTACCTTCTTCTTCCCTTCCTCTCTCATCACCTCCTTTCCCCTCTCCTGCTCTGACAGTAACGGTTCTGCCTCTGCCTCCTGAGAGCTGGGGTTATGGGAGCTCACCACCACCCTGGCTCCCCTTCTCTCTCTCTTCTTGTTTCCAATCATCTTCTTCATGGGCATTTTATACCACACCTCCAGATGGGCATCTATTGGCCTGGATATAGCCTTCTGCATCCCCAAAGACAGATGTGGTTGTATCTTAGAAGAAAACATTACCTCACAGTCAACTAGGCCTTTATGCAGTCAGTTGAATGTACTTGATAAATTGCTATAGACTGCATGTTCCTGTCCCAGGACTCACATGCTGGAGCCCTGGTCCCTGAGGTGGGCGGTGGGCCTGACAGTAGGGCCCTGGGAAATGGAAAAGGGCACAAGGGGCTGTGTCACCTCCTCCCATTTTGTAGGGACGCAGCAAAGGGTTGCCACCCATGAACTAGTCAGAAGCTGGCACCTTTCTCTTGGAGTTCCCAACTTGTTGAACTGTTATTAATAAGATATCAAACCACAGCCCTGCCGTGTGTGTGTGTGTGTGTGTGTGTGTGTGTGTGTGTGTGTAAAGCAACCCCAATGGACCAGGACACAGGCATTCTAGAATAGTAAACAGACTAACAGAAGATAAAATGTACATATGTCACCTCAAGCCATACCCCATGTCACCTGCGGTAGCTGCACCATCTCTTTGGGGTACCACAAAATTGGCAGAATGTCAAGGAGGGCCTCTGTAGAGACAAAGCCTGGCTATGTCCCAATAGCCTGGGAGAAAGGTAGAGGAATAGCCCAGCACAGTGATACAAGATGGTGGCGGCTTCCTTAGTGACCGGGAAGGACCAATGCTGGTGGAGGGTGGAGTAGAAGCTGAGTGGGTGGCAGAGAGGGGCTGCTCAGGGAACGTGATGATTAATAAGGATTGTCAGCTTGACTGGGTCTATCTGTAGAAGACACACCTCTGGGTATTCATGTGGGGAGTTTCTAGATTGGGTTAGCTGAGATGTGACGACCCATCCTGACTGTGTGGGGCATCGCCCCTGGTCCAGGACTGAGTAAAAAGGAGAAAGTGAGCTGAGCACCGCCATCCATCTTCTGCTTCCAGGCTACGGAAGTCATGTGACCTCGTCTCACAGTCCCTCCGCCATGGACTGCACCCTCAAACTGTGAGCAGAAACAAACCATTCCTTCCTTAAGTGTTTTCATTGGGTTTCTTGTCATAGCACTGAGAAAATAACAAACACAGAGACGGTAGGTGTTTTCTTTTTGTATCAGTTTGTACAGCTGTGTAACAAATCGCCCTCAGTCCCATGGCCCGAAGCCACAAACAGCATTTCTCACAGATCTCTGTTTGCCTATGGGGGGGGGGTCTTCTAACAACTGCAACCTGGCTCAGCCAGTCAGCTGAACTTGAGTATCTGCTCACAGACTTGTGGTTTAGGTTCCTGACTTGCTCAAGATTAGGTAGCATGCAGGCTGGTCCAGGCCAGGTTGGGGCCTCTCCTCTGGGTTCCTTGGCAGGTTACGCTGGGCTGGGGACACATGGGTGCTAGATGGGTGCTGTAAGGACTCCTGAGATTGAGAACTCAGTGTCCACCCACTTCATCTGCCTCAGCAAGCCACAGGACTCCAGGCTGAAGGAGGGGACTCCAGATCTTACGAGAAAGACTATAAAGTCACAGGGCTCAGCAAGGAGTGAAAAATGGTCTCCTCACACCATCCCACCTATGCTCTCCATCCCTGTCAGAGGCACTGGGAACTCCTTCTGTTGAAGCCATGGCTGCTTGGCCATCTCTGCTCTTCGTCACACAGACTTCAGTGTAAGAATTACCTTCCAATCCAGGTGGGGTGTCACTGGTGTGACTGACCCTGGAAAGGGCCACAAAACCAAGGGGTTAGTGTGGCAGCAGTCCTGTGGCCAGGGGCTTCTTGTGGATGTCAGGGAAAGACATCTATCAGTGTTCTATTAGTGTCACAGAATACCCAAGACTGAGGCCGGGCGGTGGTGGCGCACGCCTTTAATCCCAGCACTCGGGAGGCAGAGGCAGGCGGATCTCTGTGAGTTTGAGACCAGCCTGGTCTACAG
>NW_004949099.1:3357333-3365986 GCF_000317375.1 Microtus ochrogaster
AAAAAAAAAAAACCAAAAAAGACTGGGGACCTTAAAGAAAAAGTCTTTATTTGGCTGGATGTTCTGGAGTTTGGAAGATAAAGGGCGTGGTGTCAGGTTTAGCTTGGCCTTTCTGAGGACATCTTGGTGAATAGTGTCCCTTTGGGTGTGAGCACATGAGGTGGGAGGACAAGGTGAAACCCAACCATGGTCCTTGCTGACCGTGTTAGACCTTTCTGATAACCCGACACTCTCCCACCAGGCCCCACCTTTTTAAAAAGTCTCTCTCTGTCTTTCTCTCTGTCTCTTTCTCTCTCTCTGTCTTTCTCTCTGTCTTTCTCTATCTCTCTCTGTCTTTCTGTCTTTCTTCCTATATCTCTCTCTGTGTCTCTCTGTCTTTCTCCCTCTGTCTCTTTCTCTCTCTCTGTCTTTCTCTCTCTCTCTGTCTCTTTCTCTATCTCTCTCTGTGTCTCTCTGTCTTTCTCTGCCCCTCTCTATGACCCTGTGTGCACACACTTGCATGCATGTGCCTGTACTCATCGTAGGCAGAGGACAACTGTGGGAGTCAGTGTCAGTTCTCTTCTTCCATTGTGTGGGTTCCTCTGGTTAGGAGCTCTAGTTAGGAACTTAGGCAGAAAGCACCTTTCCCCACTGAACTGTGCCACTGGCCCCAGATCCCACCTCTTAAGAGTCCCACCACCTCTACACCACCGCATTAAGGCCCATACTTCCATCATATGGACCCTTGGCAGCATACACCTCCTGCACCCCTCCCCCAGCATGGCAGAATCAGCCAAGACCATCTCTCTAACATCATTAGCCAAGGACGGACGGCAGTGCCAGAAGAAACTGGAAAAGCATCTCCCGGCCCCAAGACGTCCCGGGCAAGAAATCGAAGGACGTGGGGCACAGATGGTGTTTTTTTAATCTCAGATTCCAATTGGCGGCAGAGGCCTTGGAAGAGGAAGGAGCATATGGGGACTGAACAGCTGGCTCAGTAGACTTGATTGCAGAACAAGATCTGATTTTCTGGACTGTGGCTGGAGCTGGGTTCTTGGGCCTAATATTAATGGTACAGGACTTAACTGTTTAGGACTCATGGCTGGCCGGGTCTGGGGTCTCCCACCGGCAGAAGGATCAGGACAGAAGAGCCCCTGCCTGAAGTTCTAGGGCTAGTGATGGCAGGCCCATCCTCACCCAGTCACTCCAACTCCAGGGTCAGTCCCTGTGTGCCAGGGAAAAGGGTCCGGAGTCAGTCTTGTGTCCTGTGCTTTCAGAGATGAAGTTTGTGTTGACTCGGGTGTAGTATACATGGGAAGAGCGTGTTAGACCATGTGTAGCATGTAGTGTGTGAGGTGCATGGGGAACATGAACATGTGTGTATATGTGTAGGTGTTGGGAAAATTCCTTCCCTGGGGACATGCAAACAAAATCTACTTGATGGACTCTTGTAAGAGGCACAGCCAATCTAATGAAGATGGCAGTTGTTCTGTTTGGATGATAGTGCCGGGGTGGGTGCGTGGTACCTAGGGAACATGTGGTGTGCGTCTGTCAGCAAGAAGGCTGTGTTCTCAGAAGGCAGTAACTGGAAGGTGGTCCCATATACCTGAGGTGTCTATGTGTATAGACTGGAAGGAGGGACAGTCCCTGCATCTCATACCTCCTCCTCTAACCTGCCTGCAGCCCCACTCTGGGCAGCAGGGCAGCCATCTTCCAGCCCATGATGCATGTGTCCTATTTACCTCCCGCTTCTGTGGCGCCCATCAGGCTCTTTCATGGGTCCTCAATCTCCCAACCATGTCTGGTGCTGCTCTCTGTTATACCTGCCACTTCCCTCTCTGCAGAGGCTCTTGCCACTGTCTCTTTGAAAAACAAAACATAGCCCTTGCTGGCCTGTCCTCTGTGCCGTTGAGTGTGTCCCTGGTGTCTATGCCCTATCTGCTTCTCCTGAACTCCGTGAAGGTGCGGCGAACTCCTCGACCAGCGAGAAAGAACAACCACCACACGAGTATTCTTCTCAGATCAAGCTTTAATTGGAGTGCCCTTGGTTGAAGGAGCATGAAGCAAGAGAGAGGGCTGGAAACGAGGGGCAGGAAGCGAGAGGCCCCCCCCCGACCCCCCCCCCAGAGCACTAAGGCAGCTGCTTATATAGGGAATTGGCACACGGGTTGCCCTGTGATTGGCTGCCACCATCAGCTGACAGCAGACTGCATCGGGATAGGCCCAAGGACCCTTATCCACCGCATGCGGGAAGTGGGGGACATGCAGCTCCCAAAGGCAAAGCCAAATATGGAGTTGTTTATTTCCAACAAGACAGGATGTCGGCGCCATCTTGTAATGGCGATCCTGTCCAGCTCACTACATGAAGGGACACATCTATCCACTACATTGGTCTCCATTGTGGGAATCCATGGCCCTTTGGCTCCCTAGTGAAGGCTCAAGAGTCACAAACAGAGTTTGAGCCCTCTGACTCCTCCAGTGGGCATCTGGCTGGCCCCACATCCGCCCTTCCAATGGCTTGTCTGGCTGCAGGCCATGCTGGTGTCCTAGACGTGTCCAGCAATAGAGGGCTCTTCTACCTCACTCTAGCCACTCGAGAGCCACTTTACTGTCCCCAGTATGTGGCCCACGCTTCTGCCATTTGTCTGGTGGGGACTGGGTCCCTCCTTGGCATTTTCCTGGATCCCCTAAGATGCAATAGGAGCCAACAGATTCACAAAAGGTTCTGTAAACTCTTCATAGTGCAAAGAGGATGCTATTTCCCTATAGATGCTGTACCAGCTTCCCTAGTGACTTCAGGAGAGTGGCTTCCTGTGGTTCTGGGTGTCTAATACCTCTATAACACATACTCATCCATCTTCTGTCATTTAAGAGGGGGAGGCCTTGCTCTGAGCACTACTGTATCCATGGAGAAGAATCTGGGTCTGTGAGGGGTCTTCACTGTGCATCTGGTGTGGATGGGGTAAAGGCTAAGGCTCTACTCTGTGGATCCATCCAGCTCCTCTGTATTCCAGGGTGCTGCCTGGGTCCTGACACAACACGCTGGCTGCCTTTTGCCCCTCCCACTTCCTCACCTGAACCACAATAGCTGTGAAAGGTATGTCCTGCCATATCCTAAATAGCTCTGACCAGATGCCTTAGAGCTTGGACAAAGAACTTAGACAGCAGCTAGGTGCTTGTCTTAGGATTTCTATTGCTGTGAAGGGACACCACGAGCATGGTAATTCTTTTTTTTTTTTTTTTGTGCTGGTAGACAGCTTTATTGGTTCCCTCTTCAGGCTGATTGCACAGTATCTGTGTTTCACTCCTTCAGAAATACTGATACTCCACTGGAGTCAACATTTCAGTCCACTTGCATTACTAATTCTTTTTTTTTTTGAAAAATAAAAAAAATTTCCGCCTCCTTCCAGCCTCTCATTTCCCTCTCCTTCCCCCCACACCACTTCCCCTCCCCTCACTCCTTTCCCCATCCCTCTCCAGTCCAAAGAGCATGGTTCCCTGCACTGTGGAAAGTCCAAGGTCCTCCCCCCTCCATCTAGGTCTAGGAAGGTGAGCATCCAAACTGGCTAGGCTCCCACAAAGCCAGAACATGAAGTAGGATCAAACCCCAGTGCCATTGTCTTTGGCTTCTCATCAGTCCTCATTGTTCAGAGAGTCCGGTTTTATCCCATGCTTTTTCAGTTCCAGTCCAGCTGGCCTTGGTGAGCTCCCAATAGATCAGTGCCTCTGTCTCAGTGGGTGGGTGCACCCCTCACGGTCCCGACTTCCTGAGCATGGTAATTCTTATAAAGGAAAACATTTAATTGGGGTGGCTTACAGTTCGGAGGTTCAGTCCATTATCATGATAGGGAGCATGGTGGTGTGCAGTCAGACATGGTGCTGATGAAGGAGGTGCTACATGTTGATCTGCAGGCAACAGGAAGTAGACTGTCTGTCATATGAGCAAAGCCTGAGTAGAAGAGACGTCAAAGCCTGTCCCCAAAGTGCCACACTCTCTCCACACCTACTTCAATAAAGCTATACCTCCTAATAGTGCCACTCCCTTTGGGGGGCATTTTCTTTCAAATCACTATAGTATTCCCCCAAAGCCACTATTGTCTCTTGTTTTAGAGCTCCAGATCTATCTGGTCTACTCTTCCATAAGGCTCTGGACAGTTCGGGGTCCTCATGAACCCAAACCAGTCCTGCCAATTCCAGTTCCCTAGCCATTGATTGACTTAAAAAAAGCATTTGACCACATTCCGGCCATTGCGATATGAGGTTGCCTCTGTGATGCCTGGAATCTTGGCAGCTACCTTGGGGCTATAAGGAGCTTTAGTATGAATATCTAGGCCTGGCCTATCAGGAGGTGCTATTGGTAGATGGCAAGGCATCTAAGGGACAGACATAGTGGGTCAGTGGTGTGCTTGAAGAGGGAAGTAACTGATCTGAGGCTCTTATTTTTATTGAATTTGACTATTCTTTTATAATAATATTATCTAAAAACAATGTAACAGGTTTTTTTTTTCTGATCTGGATGCTTTTAATTATGGCAATTGCTCCATCCAGGACGTCCAGTTCTCCTAATACAGGCTGGCATGTAAGCTTCTCCTGTTACTGAACTTGACTAACTAGTACTTTGTTGGGGGTTTGGCATCTGTGTACATCAGGATATTGTTTTTCATTTCTTGTCTTTTGTATTTCTTCTGGCTTGGGTGGTTCTGGCCTCACAAAATGAATTTGGAAGTATTCCCTCCTCCTCAGACATTTGGAAGAATTTGAGAAGAATTGGCGTCCATCTTCCTTTAAGTGCTGAGCAGCGTGAGCCTGGAAGCTAGTTGGTGCCAGACTTTTTTTTTTTTGCTGGGTTGTATTGCTGGCCCTGTCTCTCCTCTTTCATGTTACTGCCCCGTGCACATGCTACATGTCCTCAGCCCTGTGCACATGCCTCATGTCCTCAGC
This sequence comes from Microtus ochrogaster, assembly GCF_000317375.1. Taxonomy (NCBI): domain Eukaryota; kingdom Metazoa; phylum Chordata; class Mammalia; order Rodentia; family Cricetidae; genus Microtus; species Microtus ochrogaster. The sequence goes on from NW_004949099.1 coordinate 3,362,254, forward strand.
CCCGTGCACATTCTGTGTGTCTTCAGCCCTGTGCATATCCTGCATTTCCTCAGCCCCATGCACATTCCTCATGTCTTCAGCCCTGTGTACATTCTGTGTGTCCTCAGCCCCATGCACATTCTGTGTCTCCTAAGCCCTGTGCACATTCTGTGTGTTCTCAGCCCTGTGCACATTCTGTGTGTTCTCAGCCCTGTGCACATTCTGCATATCCTCAGTGTTCAGCCTTGGTAGGGGTATTACTTACTTTTCAAGGCTGCAACCAAACACTAAACAAGAACTAGAGGAAGGGGGTGCTATTTTGGTTCATAATTTGAGGGACGTCCATTGTGGTGAGGGAGGCATGGCTGGAGAAACTTGCTCAGATTTGGGCAGATCACAGATAAGACAGTAAGTAGAGTGGGGTTATAAACCTAAGGTCTGCCCCCAGAAACCCATCTCTTGGCTCTATAACTCCCGGGACAGCACCATCAGTGGGAGAACCAGTGTCAGATGCCAAACACCAGGCCTATGGGAACATTTCATATACAAACTGTGGCAAAAGCGTGCTTCTCCTCTACCCTTTCTTCCAGGTCACTGCTCACCACACTCTCTCCAGAGCTGATTTGTAGTATCAATTATAATATCTCCTATGTTATTTAAATTATATTTATATGTTTTTTTGTGGCTGATCTGGTTACAGCTCTGTCAATCTATTTATTTTGTTTATCTTTCCAAATAACTCAATGCATATTTTTGCTGATCATTTCTGCTTCAAAGAAAAAAAATAAATTTGGATCTGGAAAGATGGCCCAGTGGTTAAGAGCACTGGCTGCTCTTGCAGAGGACCTGGGTTTGGTTCTCAGCACCCATATGGTGACTCACAATCTTCTGTAGCTCCAGTTCCAGGGGATCGAATGTTCTCTCTGACCTCTGTGGGCACTGCACACACATGGTACATTTAGATGCAGATAAAATACTTGAACACATGAAACAAAAATATTTAAGTTAAAACATTTCTATTTGTTTGTTTATCTATTTATCTATCCACTTATTTAGTGTGGAGGGGAGAGATGTGTACACACCGTGGGTCATTTAGAAATCAGAAAACCACCTGCAGAAGTCAGTTCCCCCCTCCGTCATGTGGCCCTGGTTCTGGGGATCAAACTCAGTTCTTCAGACTTAGTGGCAAGCACCCTTACCCGCTGAGTTATCTTACTGGCCCCAATTTCTACTTTTTAAGCCTCTAAGCTTGATTATTTCTTTCTTTCTGCTGAGTTTGGGCTTAGTTTGTCTTCTTTCCCTGTCCTGAAGGTGTGCAGCTGGGTTGGGTGATGCAGATGTTTACTGTTGTGAAATTCCCTCTTAGAGCTGTTTCTACTGAGTCTCCCAAGCGGGCTGTGCTCTGCGGTCATTCATTTCATGGAATATAGATTTAGATTTGTTTTCCTATTATTTGTGTGTGTGTGTGTGTGTGTGTGTGTGTGTGTGTGTGTGTGTGTGCGTGTGTGTGTGCACATGACTGCAGGTGCCTGCAGAGGCCAGAGAGATGTCATATCTGCTGGAGTCACGGATGGTTGCCAGCAGCCGGATGTGGGGAGTTAGAACTGAGATCAGATTCCCTGGAAGAGCAGCAAGTGCTCCTAACCGCTAAGCCATCTCTCCAGCCCCTGATGCTTTGTGATTTTTAAAAACTTTCTTCTTTGATTCTGTCTTAGTTACTTTCCTCCTGCTGGGATAAAACACCATGACAACTTATAAAGGGAAGGGCGCGTTTGGGGTTTACAGCTCTATCGTGACAGAAGGCATGGCAGCAAGCAGGTAGACGGTGCCCGGGCAGCAGCTGAAAGCTCACCTCTCCATCCACAAACATGGAGCAGAAAGAATGCACTGGGAATGGCAGAAGGCGTTTGAAACCTTAAGCCCTCCCCTAGCAACCCACCATCTCCAATGAGGTCATACCTCTCAACCCTTCCCAAACAGCCACCAACTGGGGACCAATTCATAAGTCTGAGACTTATGGGGGACATCTTCAAACCACTGGACCCATTTGTGATTAGGCAGTACATTGTTTAACTTCTTCATATCTGATAATTTCCCCCAAATTCTTCCTATTATTGATTTCTCACATACTACCACTGTGTTCAAAAAGACAACGGCGAGGGTTGATTCGGCCCTTGAGGGTGTTGAGGCTCATTTTGTGGGGAGCACACCCTTGTGCTGAGCAAGCTCTGTGTGTTCAGCCTCTGAGAAGTCTGCTAGCCTTCTGGGGGTTCCCTCACACGTGACCAGCTCCAAGAGTGTCTTTCTATGTCTCTGACTTTTGAAAATGATTATAATATATTCTGAAATATTCTTTAAAGTCATCTTTACTTGGTATTTTTTGAATTTCATGAATCTATGTGTTCAAATATCTCCCAAGATTTGGGAAACATTCCACCAATCTTTCTTTCATTTTTAAATTTTTTTTTATTGTTGTTGTTAAGACAGGGTCTTACTGTGTAATAACTCTAGCTGGCTTGAAACCCCCTACACAGATCGTACTGGCCTCAAATTCACAGAGATCCAATTGCCTCAATGTTCTGGTTGCTGAGATTAAAGCGTGCCACCCTGCCCAGCTCAGTCATTATTTCTTGAAATAAACTTTCTCTCCTTTTCCCTCTTCTTCTTCTGGGTAATCATGATTTCTGGGTTTCCCCCTGTAGGTTTCTCACCCTGTCTCATGCTTTCCCACTCTCTTCCATTGTTTTTTATTTCTCTCAAATAGGCTGATCTCAAATAGTTTGCCTTGAAGTTCAGGACTTCTCTCTCCTCGTGCGTGCCCTTGGAGCTCAGGGATTCTGTGACTCAGCACAGATTCTTTCTGTTATCCGACTCAGCTTCTGACCTGGCCTCCATTCCCGTGTCAGTCAGCAACTCTCATCAGCACCACAGCTTCCCCAGGTGGTCACGGTTTGAACCCCTCTTTAGGCAGCTTGCACATCTCCATGTCTCTAGAGACGTCAGTGGCGCCCTCTTCATTTCCTTTGTGCCGTGTTTGCTTGAGGTTTCTGTTTGCTGCCTGTCCTTGAATGGGCATCTCTGTGCCGAGAGAGGAAACATTTTCAGTCTTTGGGACTTGTCTCAGCGTGTGGCAGCTTTCTTCTGGGGCCTAGTCCTTCTGGAGCTGCCCCGTAGGGTGCCCAGCTGGGGCCCCAGCTGATTGGTTATCAGGAAGCCTGGTGAATATGTCAGCTGTTGATCCCTGGACAGAACTGACTCTGCCTCCTGGACTGGTTAGTAGGGCTGGTGTGGAATGAAATGGCAAAGGGGCTGTTCTTAGGAGTGCGGATGCTGGTGGCTTCCTTCAGGTGTCTGAAAAGGGCTCCTCTGGATCTCAGGCAGAGGCCTGTGCAGAAAACTGTGGACCAAGACCTTGACTAAAGGGGGCTAGAAGTGAGATCTGGTGCTGCTCTGGGGGCCACAGCTCAGAACAAGGCCCGAGAGCCTTTGGTCAGCTAAGTGATTTTCTCTCCAGATTCGTGTGTGTGTGTGTGTGTGTGTGTGTGTGTGTGTGGTGTGGTGGGGGGCAGTACATGGCTGTCTGAAAGCCTGGAGGAGGGCTGGGGTGGTGAAACTTTGCAACAGGGTGGTGGCCTTTTGTGGCAGGAGATTTTTTAATTTCCTTTTAAATTGCTAGCCATCAATTTTTACTGAAGTGGGACTTGTCTTATTTGTTTTGGGGGTCCTTCCTCCCTCCCTCCCTCCCTCCCTCCCT